>NW_024585899.1:0-6577 GCF_018398535.1 Haplochromis burtoni
GGGGTTACTCAACCGTGAGTGTCGTTTTTCACTCTGAGTTTTCCAAACCGGCTTCCTGAAACAGGGCCCGGGTAATCACCTCTCACGCCTAACTGAAACTCCTTGTAGTGTTCTGCTTTTCAGCTGCACTCGCTTGTAGATCCATTTGTGGAGTGAGTCAATTACCCAGTCAAGTGTTTAGCTAACAGCTGCTGTATATTTTCAATGATCATGTAATCTAATTTAGACAAATTCTATTTTTGGGTTGTTTGGTTTTGTAAGTTAAATCAGGTGAACTTTTTTTTCATTTTTTTTTCAGGCTAGTCACTATTCCCCACAAAAGGTTTAGGCACCTTCATTAATCAAAATCATTAGACTTTTTTTTGTTTGTGTTTGGAAAATTATATCTAATGATCTCCTGCGCTTGTCATATCCTGTAGTGGTTGTGTGCTGGCGTCTCCTAATTAGTGTCAGAATGAAATATGTATCCTGTTCTGAATTTATTTTTTGGTATTAGGAGCCCTTTTGGTGATGTTTCTGTTCTGGCATGAATCTCCACTCACTCAAGCAATAGCATCTGATTGAAAAGTTAGTTTTTATTACTTTTCTTTTTTTTTTTTTTTTGTGCCTGAATCGTGATTCTTTTTATCAAACGTCTGTCAAAAACTGAGGTCACATGAAAGCTGGCAAAGCTGAAAATACTGGGCTATGAAAGTGTAAACAAACATGCTCATAAACACAAAGTTAGGATGGGAATTCGAAGACTGGCAATAACTGTACACACCTGTCTGTGTGTTTGGAAAAAAACTGAAAAATCTTATCTTCGTGTGTAATATCAGAACCCAGGAAAAAGGATTAGAGCTTAAATAGGTTTTTAATAAGCAAGGAAGTCATTGTGAGGTAATTATCCACCGTTGCAGGAGACGTGTGATTACTGCAGTATTACTCTCATTTCTCTTCCTTCTGCTATGCAGAGTGATAGCTGTGTGTGAGAAGCCAGAGGCCATGGTGTTGAGGAAAACACATGAACTCAAATGGTGAACAGACTGGCATTTCCCAGAACTGATGTGTGCATGTTTGTATCTGAATGTTTGGTGTGTGGGCGGCTGCAGTCGCAGTTGGAAAAAGTGTGCACACGTGCCTTGCTGCGAGCACACATCAGCGTGGTTGGCTGTGTGTGATACTAAGTGGGATCCGTTTCAGTGTTGATGGTAAAGCTGGGTTTCATGTAGCAACTCTAAATTGCTGCCAGTCCATCTATGAAACTGGTAGCAAACAGTAGACATGGTGTGATGATAAACATGAATAATAAACAGCGTTTTTGTAGAGGGAGTGCTGTCAGAGATACAGAGGGAAGTTGGTCAGCTACAGTGATTTGTATGTGGGCAAGGACCATCCTCTGAAGGTGAACAAGCTCCGGTGTGATAGCTTTGCTTTTTAATCAAGGTGCGTGCGGTGTTGTATCGGCAGGAGATTTATTGCTGAATTGCTTTCAGTCAGTTACCTGAAACAGAGCTGCATACTCTCACAGCCAAAGAGCAACAGAGAGCCAAAATAAGTGTTCAGCCCTGAGAATAATTGGTTAATGTTTACTAAAACTCAGAAGTAAAACAAATAAAATTCTAATTACTTTTTTTTTTTGGACAATATTGCTTTAGAGATTCTCCGAAAAAGACAACGGGGCATAATTCACAGAACTTATGTCACACTTAGTGATTGGATCTACAGTCTTTTCCAACTAAGAGCAGTTAAAGGGCTTTTAGCTGCAACTCTAAAATAAGTCAACAGTTTATCTCCCTATCCCTCCTCATTAGTGAAATCTCTAGGCTACCACACTGAACATTATTGTTTTGTTTTTCTTGAGATTGTGATCTCCTAAGCACTTTGTGAGAGCTATTAAAGCTCCGCTTCCTTTACCAGAATACCTCTTTAAGTAATTTTGAGGCAGCGTTTGTTGGTTGCTGGATGTTTTTATGTTGTAGTCATATGCAAAATTAAATGTTTGTTTTGGTGTTGTGGAAGGCAGTGAATTTTCCTCTGGTGAAACACTGGTAGTTATCTTAATAACACTGATGCTTAAAACAGCAAATTATTTAAGGGAAAGTGGATCCAAGCATTTGGCACATCAAGTTTTCATTTTCTATAAAAAAAAATGTAGTTTGCAATGTCAGTACTGTTGCTTAATAACAGACTAATATGAAACTAAACGAATAATCTTAGATCAGAAGCAAACCTCAACTGATTTGCTCATTTTGTCTTTGCAATGATCTCTAAAGCTTTTTAATGCTCATAACTGGGAATGTACAGCATGGCACTTCATTGTTGCCTCTTTGTGGTTCAGCATATTGCCACTAGAGCTCACTCTTAAGCAGAACAATGCAGTAGCTGAGGGTAGTCGTCGTTAGTCTCTAAAATGCTACTACACCCTGTTTCCTTCACATATCTGCTTACACATGGAGAAACATTTATAATTTTGGCAACGCAATTTCTTGCTTCTATTTTTGGATCTATTTAATAGCACTGCTGCTACTTGATGTACCTATTAGGTTTAGTGCTTTTTTTTCATTTTCACAGAGCAAGTCTAAAAGGCCCGAGTCCTGTCCCACCAAAAGTCCCTTAAGTTAAATTCTTATCATTGCATAGGAAATTCTCATAATAATGCAGGACCAACATAATTAATTAAACACTTCCTAATGCTATGTTGATGCTCACCTGGAATCAGAAACATGCCGCTTCTCTTTGTGTTTGTGTGGATTCAGATGCAGGCTTCGGTGTTGGACAGGGACACCATGTGAAACAGAACAAAGACAAGCATGTCTAGACACTTCTGAGGCAGAAGGAGCCACTCTGTCACAAAAGTAATATGACAAGTGTTCACTTTTGCCGTCACGAGACCCAGGGAAACTATCCCTTGTTACAAGGCAATGACAAGTTCAGGCAACAAAGGACAGGTAAATTGACAAGAGCGTGGTTAGGGAAAGAGTTGAAAGCGGTTTACAGAGTTAGAGAACACTCTGGGGAGAGTCTGGGTTGTGGGAGAAAGGAGAGAAAGAGGTTTGAGAGATAGACTTAGAGAAGAGTAATAATGAAGAATGAGAGCGAGTGGGAGGGAGCTGTCAAAGCAGAAAGAAAGTGATCAAGTAGGTGTGTGGCTCAGAGGGAGGCTGGGGAATGGAGGGACAAGGCTGGTGAGAAGAAGGTGACGAGCGGCTGTTTTAATAACTTCAACTTACCACAGGTCAATTGAGATGAGATCTCCACAAACTCCGAGGTGCCTTAATAAAAGCCTTACACATCACATTGAATAACTCACCATGAAAAACCAATGAAGGCTGCAAAGGCTGTGACAGACATGAAAAAACATGGGGACTTACCCGCCTTTATAAAAGCTGGTGTTACAGTCATCTGTAGGAGGAGAAAAGAAATCAATACCAAACAATGGCAAAGCAGCTTTATTAGTTCTTATTAGACCAGGTTAATGAATCCCACTGCAGTGACAAAATGCATTGATATGGGCTGTGAATTGATTTTTTCCCCTTCAACCTTTCCATAACTCCACCTAAGTGTTTTTCATCTCTTCATTCTCACTGACTACCACATCTGCCGCAATTCTGTAATGCTCCCGGGTGACTAAAGCTTTGTGTTGGACGTAGGCTTTAACGGCTCAGCTTTCTTCCACTATGAGCTGCTTGCGTACATGATGATAAATCACGATACCCACAGGTAGTTACTGCTGTCAATCTCAGGGCAAAAAAAATCCCCGTTCTTGGCTCTGAAATTGACTTTATTATAAGCAATGACTGATACAGAGATGTGATCAGCAGAGACGCCAAATGCGACGATTTCTCTACCTGTTGCTCTTTTGATAAACTATGTGGTTTTCTCGGGTGGAGGGAAAGCATTACTCAGGAGTGAACCAGTGTCTAAATTAACACTCTCCACAAGCTCCCTGGTTGTTTGGTCTGCGGATATTTGAGTGATACTCTGCAGTCCAGAAACAACAGCAAGCAAAGCTGTAGAAAGTGGGGGTAATTCAACACTCCCCTGGGAATGGTATAAGACTTGCAAGTTTATTAAATAAATGAATAGAATATAATAAAAAAGTTCTTTCTTATTCTGTATTTGTTACATGACTAGTGAAATATTTCCATGCCTATTGCTTTAACTGTAGAAAATCAGAAGGCCAGTTCTTCCATTTCTTAAAAAAAGATACATTTTTTCTTTTTAAAAAATGTATTTACAATACTTCTGGAAAGTATGTTCATATTTTGCACAGCTGAGGTGTTATTGAAGCCCAGGTTGATTTGATAGTAACCTTCAGTTCATCTGGATTTGTGTCTGGGTGTTTCTCATCTTTCTCTTGACATTATCTTGACGAGATAGCTTCTCTGTGGAGTTATCATCCGACATGTTTATCAGTCAATCAAGCAAGGTGATACAACAGTCAGTAAACTTCTGATAGTAGCGTTGGCTCTGTGGACACGTGCTCAAGAAAACTGGCATCTCCATGATGCTTGTCTGCAGATGAAAGTGCTCTAAAATCGTATCTCCGAGGACTACATTGACTTTGGACTCAATGAAAAACAGAAGACCAACCATCATGAACCCCAGCAGATGACATTCCACCCCAAATCGTCACAGATTTTAGACAATCGGCATTTTAGACCTCTTTCTAAAATCACATTTGGGGGATAGGGTTATTTTCGTTAAGTAGAAAACAGCTTTTCTGTGGAATTAATTATTAAACACCTTAATTTGTTGGCTCTTGGATGGATTGGCGTCCTGTCCAGGCTGTACCCTACCTGTCACCCAAGGACAGCTGGGATAAGCTCCAGCCCTTCCATGACCCTGAGCTGGATAAGCAGTTAAAACATCGATGGATGGATAAATGTGCTAGAGTAGTCTTGTCACAGTCACAAGTGTGAATAATTTTTCTAATCTTTTTAATGCTGTAGATTTATGTTAGATGAGTAATATTAAAGTATTTATTTTTAATCAGTCCACATTTAATAACCCAAAAATGTCCAAGTATGTTTTAAATTCTTTCCAAAATTACTAAAAGCCAAAACAGAACTCTTTCGTTTATAAAAGTCCCTATTTCAGTTATTTATTTATTATTAATTTAAGTACATTATAAATATAGTTATTTGCGAAGAGATGCAGCTTTATGTCTTCTTGAAAAACTCTGCAAGTTTTCCATCATGTGAATTCTGGCTTTTTATTCTGTTCTTCCTAGTAGATAATTTTCAGCTTCATCTCTTAGGATCCAGTAAAGAATTTAGGCCTGGCTATAATCTAAGGGTAGATGCAAAAGATTTCGACTTGGCCACTCTGGCACTGACTTGGTTATAAGCATGGTTCACAGTCTTGCTGCAATATTAGCCACTGCCCCAGCCTCAGTCCTGTTTTCTTCATGAACTGGTCTATGTTTGGCTACATCATTCTCCATTTGTGAATGGACATGCATGATTCAGCTATTGCCATTCTCACTGTAGGTATTGGGTTTACCAGATAACAAGGAAGGCCTGCTGTTCATGCTAATGCTTGATGCTTGGTGTACATCATGTGTACTTTACCAGCAAATCATCACATGTGAAAAGCTGTAAACAAATAAATGTCTATCAATCCATTTATTTATTTTCAGGGCAAAAGGTGGGGTACACCGTGGACAGGTTTCCAGTCTATCACAGGGCTAACACAGGAAGATAGAAAAGCATTCACACTCACAATCACACCTACAGCCAGTGTACAATCACTATTTAAGCTAACATGTGCCGCTCAGACAACCCAAAGGTAAGACTGAATTCCAGAAGCGTTAAGCAGTTCTAATCCACATTAGTAAAGCAAAAGTCTAAAGTAAATAAATGCTATCCTTTGCAGCTCAGAATATATTCTCTACTAATTTAGAAAATAATGAGGTATGTTCAGTTTGAGTTAATCCTGTAGGGAAGTATACACAGAAACAAGAAGTTTATATTTATCCCCCTCCCCTGCTACCATCCATGATTACATTTGAAGGTTATACAATTTTAAGGAGCCCTATTGTGTTCATTTCCTGCTCCACATTTTTATTGCTTGACTCTGCTAGATTAGCTTTGCATGATTGACAGTTCAGAATATTCCTACAATTCTTATTTACCTTATACTGAGCTTTGGAGCAGCCGCCCAGAAATAAGCCACAGCTGTCTTCCCTTTGTTGACTGGCTGCACCTTATAAACAGTCTGTGCTTATACAGTGCCTTCTACTTAATTTCAGCACTCAGTGCTTTCTTACTACAAGCCTCATTCACCCATTCACTCAAGCATTTTTGTTCCTATAACAGTCACGCACATGTAATTCAAAGGATTCATCAGGATTCATCAAATCAGGGTTCATTGTCTTGCCCAAGGATCCAAGGATACTAACATGCAGACTTGGGAAACCAGGGATTAAAACACCAGGCCTCCAATTAGTAGAAGATTAGCATTTTAAGCCCCACCCACTTAGAATTTAAATGGGTGAGGCTTTTGTCTGTGAAGGTTCTCAGTCATCCAGGTCATCGTAGTCAAAGGAGCTTGCAAAGAAAAGCGTCTGGACTTCTTTAAGTTACTTGAAGAC
>NW_024585900.1:0-2057 GCF_018398535.1 Haplochromis burtoni
GTGGAAGTGCCTCAGATAAGGCCATAACAGCTGACTGTGGAGTACTGCAACATCTACAACCAGGTGACATGGTCATTGCAGATAAGGGCTTCACAATTCGGGACATCCTACCAGAGGGGGTCTGACTGAACATCCCGTCCTTCCTCACCAACGGACAATTCACACAGGAGGAAGTGAACAGCAGGAAGATTTCCTGTGCAAGAATACATGTAGAGCGTTCCATTCAAAGACTGAAACCTTTCTCAATTTTGCATCACATCCCACATCAGTTAAAAAAAATATTAATAAGATCTTGAAAGCATGTGTGTGTCTTACAAATTTACAAACACCTATTCTCCATGAAATTGAATGAATTATACCTGTGAGAGTTCAGAGGTAAAAGTACATTGTGTCATTTTCTAACTACTTGTGGACCAGAAAACACAACTGTTGAATAAGTTTACTGTTATTATTTATAACTTCTAAGTGTTCTGGATTCTTTTGTGTGTATACTCAGGATGTTACACCATAAAAACAACTTAGTTGCATAGTTTCAAATTGAGAATGGTCTCATTTGTGATTCGTAAAATGTTTAATTTTACTCTGTTTTTATCAATGGCTTGTTATATTTTTCACTCCATTCCAGCTTCCTTTTTCCAGTTTTCTTGCTAAACATTTTCAATTAAAATGAAGAATACCAGATACATGTCTTTTAATCTTTAAACAAATATTTTCTTTTTAATTGAGAAGGGAAAAGTTGTTTGGTGAGAATTGTCCTTAAAAATTTATTATTGCGTGTCTTTCCTTTAAATCGGCGATCATCAATAATTAAGGACGGTTCACGAATTATAGAGGAAGAATCGGTTAAACTGGCTTTAGCCATCTGAATCATTGCAGGGGGAATGGCCTTCACAACTTTAATGAATTTACTTTGAGTACATGATAAGCCATAATTATCTATGAATTTGTTATATGTTAACACATTTAAGTCATTGTCTAAAAGGTGTAAAACCGTCCAAGTTCCATGACCCATCCAGTCCTTATAAAAGATGGATTTTTTTTCTATCAATACACATCTGTTGTTCCAAATCGAATTTGTATGTGGAGAAAAATTATGCTTGTAAATCATTTTCCAGTACTGGAGAACCTGTTTATGAAAATTGGATAATTTAATTGGTAATTTGGAAATTTCAAAGTCACACTTTAAGAGAAATTCAATGCCACCAAGCTTCTCAAAGATTACTTTGGGGAAATAAAACCAAATACTGTTTGAGTTATTTATGAAAGACTGCAACCAATAGAGTTTGATGGAACCATCATTGCTTCAAAATAAATCGCATTCAAACCTCCTTCTTCAAATGACTTCACTACATCATTCTTCCTAACATAATGTTGCTTCTTTCTCCAAATGTAATTAATGTTAATGTGATTTATATAGATTAATAGAGAGATTAAATCTATGAATTTTTTACCAAAACCGTTTCTCCAGATTGTAGAAATATGAAGCACTTTTTCACCTTCTTCTTTCCATTTTGCACGAGCTCTAATGTAAGCTCCATGAGCCTTTTTCTTGTATAGATCATCTAATTGAGCCTGTAAAGACAAAAGGGATTTCTTATCAGCCTCTGACATAAACTGTCTATTACAATAGTTATTTATATTGTAAAGTAATTTACTTTCAAATTCCTTCTGTTGTCTACTTTTCATTTTACTTTACACTACTTTACAACTGCTTAGTTCGCCATCCTGCCGGCCCCACGCTTCCAGCTTTATTTGTGAAGAGCACAGCAGCTTACAAAACACGTAGCGAGCTCGTACAGCTGCTTTCATAAACTAAGATGACCTTAAAATAACGGAGCTATGTGCGGTGATGCTAGCGTTAGCCATGTTAGCATGTTACCATCAAAAACGATTTAAATAAAATAATCAGAAAACATCAGTGACCAAAAAGATGCTTTCAGCTTTTTATGTTCATCAGCAGTGTTGGTCAAGTTACTTGAAAAAAGTAATCAGTAACTAATTACTGATTACTTCCCCAAAAAAGTAATCCCGTTACTTTACTGATTACTTATTTTCAA
>NW_024585900.1:2856-6571 GCF_018398535.1 Haplochromis burtoni
AGCGTTCCTACGGGAAAGTAACGGTAATCTAATTACCGTTTTTGCAATAGTAATCCCTTACTTTACTCGTTACTTGAAAAAAGTAATCAGATTACAGTAACGCGTTACTGCCCATCTCTGTTCATCAGTAACAACAAGAACAGAAATGTGTTGAACGTTATTAAATATCCCAATTCTTTGATCTTTGGGCTGAAGGAAGAACAACACTGGGTGTTTAATGCTCAACAATCTCTTTATTCCATACAAACACTTAGAGCATTACAAACGGCTGGACGGGAGATGTGCACAGGAGGGTGTCCGGCGAGATCTCCAAGTGTCTGACCATTTCTCACATTCTTATAGCTTGAGGCCCAAACTAAGCCTTCACATTCTTTCTCTCAGTGAGCCTACGTTACGATCTTGGCTTCCTGTGCAGTATGTTTTGTTCTTTCTAATCAGACAAATAAGGCCATGATTCTACACAAACAGCATTTCTTATTAATCAGCAGTATAATGCATCATAAAACAGTGTAATACCCCATTCCTGTTTTTCTCAGAATAAACAATTAATTTTATTACTTGTACGTGGGGATTTTCACATCAAATCCACTGGGGCAGTTCCAGCAGCACATTGATACACAGAAATCAACAACCTTTGTCTCTCAAAAACTAGGTGCCTGCTGGTCCCTCTCTAGTCTAAACAACAGTGTTTCACTAACTTTCTCCTAGAACATGGTCCCCTGTTATCTACTTTCTCCCAGGCCGGCGTGGGCGAGAGTCTGCACCATTCTACCCCCCAAGGACACGTAGTCTAATGCCTTTGTTTTCCAGGGCCATGTCCACTTAATACTACACTATATGGTTATATGGCATTTTAGTTAATATAAAGCATAGAATTGAAGCACTTCAAATAATTTCATCTCAACACTGCAGGTCTCCAACCTTACAAACAGGACATTTGTGTAATACCTGGCCCAGTGAATGAACAACGGGCTGTGGGGTCAGCTTATGACCATTAATATGTCATTTTATGTATATTTAGGACAAAGCAATTTCATACCTGAAACGGTTTCACACAGCATTTTTCTAGAGCTATTAATCTTATTTTTATAATATTCTGTACAGTTTCTCTTTTTATCCCTTATAGACACATTTCTCTTCTACTCCTAGGTGAACATATGTGAGATTTTTCTCATCCCTTTAGATTTATTTATTAATTACACTATACACTCTGATGGTGAGGAAATGCACCAAATTTCATTCTGATGTGGACTAACAATCATGGTTACAGTTACATTTGGTTAACATGATGACTGAGTATGTGGAAATCTGGCACTCTTTCCACTTCTTGATTAGAGAAGAGTTTATTTCCCACGTCCATCATAAAGAGGAAGGTTAAACTATCATGCTTCACCTTTTGTCTATAAACAAATTTTCAGTTAATTTAAGAGCAGAAGCAGCTCAGAGTCAGCTTCAACACCTTCTATTCCATTCTGTGAATGTATATTTGCTCCATTTATTTAACTGTGCGAGCAACAGAACAAAAGGAAAGTCTGTCGGTATGCAACACTCTGATCCATGCTCCCATCCTGCTGGCAGTCCATTATTAACTCAGATTTAAACTACAGGTAATCCTGTGCTTCTTGCAGCTACTGCAAACACATCAGCAGTTCCAGGACAAATTTCCAGCTCATGAATCCTGAAGATCTCACAAACTCTCCTGGAAAACATCACCTTCAGCTGCACCAGCAAAGTCATGACCCCACAAGCTGATGGAAGCTTCTGGAACAGCACCGCCCAAAATCTTTAGTGTGTTCGGCCTCTGAACCAGGTGGAGAGTTGAGTGCTGTGAGTGGGAGTCAGCATCACTTCAGTTCAGCTTCAAGGTCTCGTGGAACTTGGTGAGGATTTCATCAAAACAGTCATCTCTGGTCATCTGCTCCACGACCTGACGGACTCCGTTCTCTAAAGCCCGATAGTACCTCCTCACCTCCTCCAGCTCACACCGCAGTCGTTTCTCTAACTGCTGTTTCTCCTCCCGAGCCTCCTTCAGCTTCTTCTCGTACTCTGACTTCACCTTGTCTTCTTCCTCCGTCAGCTTCTTCTCGTAGAACTCTCTGAGCTCTGACTCTCTCTGTTTCAGCATCTCCTCCACCTGCAGGTATGTGTAGTTGGAGTAAGACTCTCCTCCGTTGTCGGCCACCATCTTGTCCACCTTCTCCAGCAGGTTCAGGACTTGGCGACGGTCGTTGGCTCTGAGATTGTTGAAGACGTGGTATCTGTTTCCAGCCTTCATCAGGACCTCCTGCAGCTCAGGTCCCGACTCCTCCTTTATGAACTCATCAAAGTCTTCTTCGACTTTGTCTCCGTGGGTGAAGAGGATCATGGTGTACCTCCAGGCACCCTCTCCAAAGATCTCCTCTACCTTCTTCACGGCGTCCCGTTCCTCTGCAGAGAAGGGTCCCACCCTGATGACCAGCAGGATGGCGTGGGGCCCCGGGGCCGACATGTTGATGCATTTGGAGATCTCCCTCTTCACGGCGTCTTCAGACATCGTGGTGTCGAAGAGGCCGGGAGTGTCCACCACAGAAATGGTCCTCTGGAACAGCTTCTCCTGCTGCTTGGAGCACTCAGCCGTCACTGAGGAGGAAACAGATCAGTTAGACTGAATTTACATGAAGCACGAACACAGACTTCACCTGAACATGAAGAAGGCTGTGCAGAGATCACCTAACAGACGCTGGAATGTAAATATGGGTCTCATACTGGACTCTGCTGGTCTTTAACCTGAACACTTCTGGACTGTAGTGACGTGAGAACACACAGCCTGGTTCTGTAATCATTATAGAGCATAGGTGTCAAACTCTGGCCCGCGGGCCAAATGTGGCCCGCAGCCTAATTACATTTGGCCCTCGAAGCCAAACCAAATTACTATTAGAGCTGGCCTACTGGTATTATACAGCTAATATATATATTGTTTAGTATTAAGCTTTGCTTGTTCCATATTCAGTTTTCCAGCAAAACTTATTTGAGTCCATAAGAAAAGATTCATTCTTATATTTGGAGGAAGATTTTTTTTTCAATAAATATTAACGTTAGCCCGCGACTTTGTTCCAGTTTTGAATTTTGGCCCACTGTGTGTTTGAGTTTGACACCCCTGTTCTAGAGGCTTCAGTCCGAGAAGCTTCTTCAGTTCAAATTCAAATTTTATTTGTCACACACATAATCATACACAGTACAACATGTCGTGAAATGCTTATTGCTCTGCAATGCCAGACCATTAAATGACAGTAAAGAATTTAAAGATTTACAGATTATGACAAAATTTACAGATTTCAACTTAGAAATTTACAGTAAGAATAGGATGTGCAAATAACGATTTACAAAATAAATTATAAGAAGCGTGCAAATAAACAGAGCGTGTCTGGTGCAGCGATGTATGAGAGTCCAGTCCTACACCTGGTTCAGGGCCCGAATAGCCTGGGGGAAGAAGCTCCTCCTCATTCTCTCTGTTTTGGCCTTAAGGGAGCGGAAGCGCTTCCCAGATATCAACAGTGAGAAGAGTCCATTGTTGGGATGGGAGAGGTCCATCATAATCTTCCTAGCTTTGGACTTGCACCGCTTGGTGTAGATGGACAGCAGGTCAGGGAGCTCTGATTGAATGATGCGTTCTGCCGAGCGCACCACTCTTTGCAGATCTCGTCTGTCCTGCTTGGTGCTGTTCCCAAACCAGGTG
>NW_024585901.1:0-1645 GCF_018398535.1 Haplochromis burtoni
GGAGGACATGGGAGTGACATCATAAAGGGTAAAAAGGCTCCAGAGAACTCATTGCTGTACATGGCCTCAGTGCAGAGCAGCACCGGTCATGTATGTGGAGGATTTCTTATCACTGCAGACTTTGTGCTCACTGCTGCACACTGTGCCAAAGAGTAAGTCATTATTCTTTTTCAGTGGCAGAATGTGACTGACAGCATTTAAAACTGATTTAGAAAGTGTATTGATTACAACGATTACTGTTCCAGAAATCCCACGCACGTTGTTCTCGCCACTCACAATCTCGAGAAGTCCCATCAAGAAAAAATAACAATTAAAAAGAAATTCAAGCCCAACTTTTATCAAACGGCTTGGCACGGTGATGACATCATGCTCCTTAAAGTAAGTATGAACTAAACTAATACTGAAACATTAAAGGTTTAAGGTGATATCATTTTGTGATCTAATTATTTACACTGCATAACAGTGCGAGCATTTCTAATGCTAACTGTCTCCAGCTTTCCAGGAAAGTTCAACTAAACAAGAGAGTAAAAATAATTCCACTGCCATCTGCTAAAGTACAACTGAGAAAAAATGAAGTGTGTCAGGTGTCTGGATGGGGAAAAACTATAACTGCTGGTGAAACTGTTAATGAGCTGAGAGTGGTGGATGTGCCTGTCATCAACAAAAAGGTGTGTAAGGAACTGTGGCCTGGTCTTCCTGCTAATGTAATCTGCGCAGGTGGTTATGGCACAGACAAAGGGTTCTGTCAGGTATGTTTCCCGTCCAATCACTGACGTTGTAATTTGGCCTGTTATCGAAAACTGAAACTTAAAAAGACAACTCAAAAGTCTTCCTCCTCCTCACAGGGTGATTCAGGCGGCCCGCTGGTATGCAAAGGAATCGCTGTTGGTGTCGTTTCCTTCAACAAAAAAAGAAACTTTGACTATCCTGATGTACCCAACGTTTTTACAGACATCTCAAAATACCGCCTGTGGATCAACTCAATTCTAAAAAACCCAAATAGTGATAAACAAAACCCATAAAGTTTTGGTTTTGTATTATTAAAATGTAAACACGGTGCTGGCGATTGCTTCATCGGAGGAACCAAAAACAGAAATAAAAATATCTCGCAGTCCAAATTTCATCTGTAATATTGCCGTGAGAAGGTAAAAATGTTCCCTAAACAATAACAACTAAAAATCTAAAGAGAATAATTCTGTCATATGATCACTGCTACAGTTTGCTGTTCCCACATGACTAAAGTAACACAATCGGTGTGAGTCGGTGAGAGTGGGAGTGACTGCAGTGGGTCTAAATAAAGTATCAAAGGTGTCTCCCTCCCCATGTGACCACTATCAACAGTACAACATAGTAGCTGACAGGCAAAATTGTTAAATTGTTTCACAGAATCAGGTTATACAGTATACCACTGTAGTCTAAGTATAGCGACAATAAAGGAAACTTTATCTTTTGTCTCTTTGTCTGTTTATTTACTCATTTCATTAGTGTTATTTCCTTTATTGCAGTCTGTGTGATGTGTATAAGCTGACAGGCAGGAGGAAAAAGAAAGAAAAAGAAATGGGAAGGAACCATGCCACCCAGGGTGGCACGGTTCCCCCTCTTTTGGTGGTCCTCCTTGGGTCCTCGTACTCTGGGGCCTCTGGAT
>NW_024585901.1:2170-3843 GCF_018398535.1 Haplochromis burtoni
GATCCAAACGGGACACAAAAAAAAGAAATGGGAAGAAAAAAAGAGAAAACATAAAGGGATAGCGCACAGATAGAAAAGTGCAAAGGATCTGCACCTGTAAGAAAAAACACAAAAACAGACAGAACCTGGGACAGAAGAAATCACCTCATCATGAGCCGAGCACCCGGCACTGGAACTGTCTGCTATCAGATGGGTCTCAAAGACAGTATTTTAGCTTCAGTAGCATGAAATGTTGAAATGGCGCCTTCTAGTGGCAGAAAAGCAATCAGATGTCCCTCGATGGGCAAGCACTTAGTGACAGTGAGAAGGAAAACTCCCTTTTAACAGGAAGAAACCTCCAACAGAACCAGGCTCAGAGAGGAGGGGGGCTGCCTGGTTGGGGGTGAAGGGAGGAAGACAGGACAGAGACACGCTGTAGAAGAGAGCGAGATTAATACTAAATACTGATTAAATGCAGAGAGGTGTGTAAACACAAAGTGATAAGACACAAACCTAAAACTAACTGGGTGTGGCTCCTCAATGAGCAGCAGCTGTGCCTGTAAAGGAAAAACTGATGCAGACAAACTGTAATCTGCTGTCACTAAATGAGTCAGTGTAGCTGCACAGATATTACTCAAACATCAGCACTGCGTCAGCATTCAAATTATAGCACTTCACTGCTACAAGGCCAACTAACGTTGTGGAGTACATGGTAATAAATTCCATATTTTTATGAGAGAGCCACAGATATTTTTGATTACATATCTTTAGTTTCTACACTTCCAAGTTTTCCGATATTTTTCCACTGTGTCTGCTAAAAGAGTTCCAGCAGGCGATGCATCATTACAGCTCAAAAACACTGTTACATCCTGTTATTTGGGCTGTTAGTCCTTTTAGTGTTCATCTCTAACCACTTTGTAAACTCAGAGGGAAAGGGCATGCTAAAGATTTTAAGATTGCTACAAAATATCTTTCTTCTTTACTTAGAACTTTTAGTCAGACAAAAGGATTTAAAAAAAATGTTTTAGTATGAACTGTCTCTACTACATATTTGTATTTCTTGCCATTCATGGTTGTGGTTGCTATTTTATTATGGTTGCATTTGCAACCTGGGTTACATTAAAGCCTGCTAAATGTTGTGCTGCTATATTTTTTCATTGTTTACACTTATCTCTTATCTCCAGAGATGCTCTCAGAACATACATATACATGTGTAATATCACCAAATAAAGCGCAAAGTGTTGGAGACTTTGGATGGCTGAGCCTGAGACCTTTTGGGGTGTGCAGGATTTTACTGAGGACTTTTCGTGGCGCAGTGATAGCCTCTGCAGTATTTTAAAATGTACATGCAAACAGGAAAAGTACTGTTATGAATTTGATGAGAATATGATGTAACTTCAGCAGCTGTAATACCTCTGCGAAGGTTTGCTAACTGTGCTGCTCTTCTGAATGATCTTTACTCATGCAGTGTGCTGTTCTTCAGCCTGTTAGAAATCGTCATACAGCTTCTACAAAATAGGGCTTTTAATACCCTCCTAATTACCAAGTAAACATGTATCTATCAGTTTAACATATTTTGTGATATCTTATGTGTTTGGAGGTAAAAGAGGCAACCCAAACACATGAGATATCATTGGAAAGGCCAGGATGTCCTCTTGAGCACAATAGGACTTATTGGGTAGCACAAAATAAGT
>NW_024585901.1:4622-6571 GCF_018398535.1 Haplochromis burtoni
CCCAGAGAAGATATTTTAGCATCTAAAAATTATCGTGTGTATGCTGTGTCTGATTTACAGGTGGATCTTTGAAGATGTTAAGAATTTTGAGATTGCAGTTACTTGTGGGCTTGCTCTGGCTATTAATTTCTTTAATTGTTTGTAACGACTATCATTTGGTGGTCTGTCCTGTGAAAGGTTCTACATTGTGCGGATGAGATACGCGATTAGGTAACGATTGCGTCAGGTCAGATGAGAGGATAGTAGATGCAGTCAAAGCGTCTGGATCTTCTGATTATAGCTTTGCCACACTCCTCTAAATGAGAGACAGGTCATCGAGTCAAAGGAGCTTGCAAAGAAAAGCGTCTGGACTTCTTTAAGTTTGAGCGTTCCTCTCAGAAGTTCTATTAGGTCAAATGGTGGAGAGTCCCAGATATAAACCTAGTGGGAGTATCCCCCCACAGAGGGACAAAAGGACCCCCTGATGATCCTCTAATCGCCTGAGCCAAGGTGTGAAACTGGGTGTGGGTCCCAATCAGCCAGAGTTTCGGGTGTGTTCATTGTGAAACCTGGCCCCACCTTATCATGCGAATTCCTGAGGTCAGATGGCCCAGGATGTGAGTGGGTGTTAAGGCGTCTGGGAAGGGATCTCAAAACTGGATTATAGATGGCAGAGAGTTGGTGTCGTAAACCCCCGCCTCTGTTCAAAGATGGTCGCTCACAGTGGACATAGATGCCTTTGACACTCCTTGTGGTCAACATTGAAAGAGAACTGCTGAAGACTTAGGAAAAGAAAGGAGCCGTGCGCTGAGAATTGTAATGACATTAAACTCGTCTATCCTTAATATAATGACGCTGAATGTCTACTGTGCAGGAACTACAATGTGAAGGAGTCTGCAGCAGCACAAAGTCTTCTTTTGACATTAAAAAGCTGTTGGATTCACTGAAAAGGCTGAAGAGTCGGTGACTGAAAGCTGCGAGCAGAAGTATTTATAAGAGTTTTACTTTCAGGTGGAGAATATTTAAATGAGTCAGGCAAGTGTGAATTGAAAAGTCTATGACACAAAGTTTCTTGCGAGCTGCACAAAATTAACATGGAAAAAACAATCCTGTATTCAGCCTGCGGTGGCTGTAATAGCTGCTAGAAGAGTTTAGGAGGCGAGATGTCATCAGAACGAGAGAGAACTCTCTGTATTGAAACTCTTCACTCAGTCTTCATGCCGAGTGTGTCGGTGAGCCCACTCTTTGCTCCTCAGTAACTTAGTTTTCATGAAACAAGCAGAAATGAACCGAACTCAGCTTCTTTTTCTCAGCAGTGAGCACACAGCGAGCGGCTTCTGAATCTGTAATTAATAAAAGTGTTACTGTGTTAGATGAATGCCTAAATGTTGCCACACACATGTGGCACGGTAACATAGTAAGTGGGAAAGCTACAGCAGAGTTCTTTCTTATATGATTTTCCTTCAGCCTCCTCTCACATATCGGAACTGCCTCCCTATTTTCAGAGATTGCCACTGGACTGAAACCTGAGCTTACTCTGGATTATTTTGGTTAGAAGGCCTGCATTTTGCAGCACTTTTGGAACGAGCAAAAGCATCTGGTCTACTGGCCTGAGAGAATGAGGCAGGACACAAAGGTGCAGCAGGTCAGACAGATAACATGGGGCACAGCCATTAATAGGAGATTTTTCTGTCCTCCCTTGTGTGGTTTCCAGAAAAATCCTTAAATCTTTATGCAGTCCTTTCAATATGTTGACAATACAAACCACACTTTTAATCACTTATAAGCACTTTTAATCTTAAAAGGCTTTACCATCTGTAAACATGATAGCTCAATAAGTGTTGAATTAATTCTGTTAAAACGTTGTTGGGGTGTAGAGTGGGGTCATGTTAACGAACCATTAAAACTTGGCTCACATCCACCGAGGTCTTCAAGGTCAACTTCAAGATTTATTGGTGGAAAACTCAAAC
>NW_024585902.1:0-1220 GCF_018398535.1 Haplochromis burtoni
CTTTTGAGGTGTTTGAAAATATAGTCTGAGGTGTTACAACTTAGTCATGTACTCAGTGTGTACTCAATGTAGCTAAATGTAGCTACATTTGGTAGCTACATTTGGTACACACGGCGCTGCTTTTAAAACGAGGTCTGGTTATCGGAGAATGTGATCGACAGTTTCAAATACACACCGTGTTATCCTCAATCATTAGCTCAGAAGCTCTGGATGCTTTCAGAAAGAGGCCAATCCGGAGAAAGTAGGCTTTTAGGGAGGGGAACCTTAACGAGACAGTAGCTTGTTTCTGACAAAGACAATTTTTAAAAACTGTGAATCATGCAAAGCTACTCTAGAATAAAAATGTAAAGCTGAGCATAATGTGACAATAATAGGTCCCCTTTAACGCTGCAGGGGAGCTCCACCTGTGAGGGGGAGAAACCAGAGTGCCTGACATCGTTTAAAGACACTAACCAGAGCAGGTTCAACATGAAAACTGTGTGGGATAAAATCCGTTTCCTTCTCTGATGAGTCATAACGCACGGATCACACTTCTATTGCACTCTCCAGTAAGACTGTGACAAACAAAATGCATCCCGTCGACTGATGATGACGATATATCAATACAAGTGGTTCTTCCTCGTTGTTGCATGATGCAATATGTTGATATACTTCTTTATATCTCTATACTCCGCCTGCCTGTTTTCTAATGGAAGTGAGAGCTTCAGGGACGGCTCGTGTTCCAGACTCTCCTGTTTACGCTGTTGTTGGTCTTCTTTTATGCACGACTGAATGTACGAATGTGGCTTTCTATACGATATCGTTGTTTACACACTAAGCTCGTGCTTTACAGGTGTTCTTACATTTCTATCAGGTGTTGTATGTACGATGCAACAATAAATTTGGAATGCAATGCAAACAGGAGAGTAAGTGTGGATCTGTTCTCGCGCCGGGATGGTCCTGGCTGGCGCCACGCCGCCCCCTGCTGCCTGAAAGCACAACAGCAGCTTGAACGCTGCCGTCTGTCAGCCGAGTTCATTCTCGCAGCAGGATGAATGAAACCACACTTGCAGCTTTTTCAGCTTATAAATGTGAAGAACCTTCTAACGCAGGGGTAGGCAACTCCAGGCCTCGAGTGATGGTGTCCTACAGGTTTTAGATGTATCCATGATCCATCACAGCTGATTTAAAGGGCTAAATGACTCCTCAGCATTTCTTGAAGTTCTCCAGAGGCCTGGTAA
>NW_024585902.1:2399-3837 GCF_018398535.1 Haplochromis burtoni
GTTTCTGCAGAAACACTGAAACCTTAATAAATAGACTGTACGATGTGATGGCCGACCTGGTGCAGACATGAACTCCACCTGGTTCCTGTGAGCTGCAGGTAAACACGGTGGACAGGTGAGTGTACTCTGCAGGTGCTAGCACTGATCATTATTAGGCAGCTTCAGCATAATTCAGATAAAAATTCACTTACACTTACATGGCATTTGTCATGAACTCAGTTACTTTCCTCTCAGAGTTAAAAGCTGCGTCCTGACATCTGTCAGATCTGATAGTTTAACAGAGTCTCACAGGTGGAGGCAGTTTTTATACTTTTACATACATTTAAAGAGCTCAGGTGGGTCTCAGGAGTTTCACCAGGATCGCTGATTTGAGAGACTTGACCTGAGAAAATGAGGTCAGCTGATCTGAGCTCAGTGAACTGTCTGAATAATAAACCAGGGGCGGAGACCTGTCAATCACAGACAGACCCGCCCACTTCCAAAACACTGAGATGGAGAAAACACTTCACTCGCAGTGTGATGTCACGGCTCTATGCTCAGCTGTTATACTGTCTTATTTCACTAAACATCATGGTTACCAGCCCATCAGCATATACTGCCCTCTGGTGGCATATCTGTGCTCTGCACACCGTCCTGATACCTGTCACCTCATCAGGTTTTTTTGTTTTGACTTTTTTAGCCTCACTGAGTCAAAATAAAACTTAGTTTTCAGAGTCAGGGTCCACGTGTGTCTTTTTACCTCGTTTATTAACAGCCACATTTAACCCTTTAACCACCCGAGCACACACCACGACCTCTTTACCTGTCAACTTCCTGTCCACAAACAGCCTCATTCGTGAGTTTAAAGACTATTTTCCTTTCATATCCCTTCAGGACTCTTAAGCTGCTTCCATGCTGGCACAGTGTCGGAGGTGAGCCCTGATAACGCTGGTCGGGGAGGGCAGCTTAAGGTAGAGGTAACGAACTGGCAGCTCAGTGAGGTGTTTCAGGAAGCGCCTCGTGGTGCAAAGTAAGCAGACAGTTGTGATAACAGACGGGTATATTTGTGATGGAGACAGAAGAAACAAAGCGCCACGCAGGAAGTGACCCGCGAGGAAAATAAATAGATAAATAACGATGTCCACGTAGCTGCCTTCAAACGCCGCCAAGTCCTGTTAGAGAGAAACCGTGTCAAAGACGGGAGGACGAGGAGGAGCGTGCTCTTCATCCTCTGCAGTTTCCCGTCGCTCGCCCACGTCTTCACACGTCGGCCCGCGGCGTCTCACTTTCAGTTCCTGCTGCAGCTCGCTCTGATCACACCTACAGACTCACAGCTGCAGCTCAGTCACATCCTCTGCTCTGATTGGTCAGCCGCTATCTGACCGACAGCTTCACCAGTTTTCTGTTGTTCACATGAATCCGTAAATCTGCTGACAGCAGCAGGGACGCACCGATCCGA
>NW_024585902.1:5488-6569 GCF_018398535.1 Haplochromis burtoni
TTCGGCGGCGGCGGTCTGGGTGGGTTCGGGCGAGAGTCCGGCTCTTCGGAGCGAGGCCTCCACTCGGGCTCACCAGGCTGGTCGGGAGCCACCAAACCAAGACTGGACCTGGTGGACTCTGAAACACAGAAAGCAAACAGTTGATGCGACCGAACGACGTCCAGCACGTCAGCAGAAACATTCGACTCACACCTGGAGCTCCAGAGTTTACACTTGTTTTTGGGCCCCAAGAAAAGCTTTGCATGATTTACATTTCAAAATAAGCTCCCTTTGTGTTACACTGTCACTCCTGAATAGTGACAGCCCCTTGTCCTCTAAGCAAGCTGTCTTCAGATTGGCTGCTCTTCATAAACAGGAGGTGGGTGGGGCCATTTTAATTTTTTTTTTTTAGCTCACAGGGATACATGTACTTATACTGACCTCAATATTTAAAACAGGACATAAAACAAAGCAGAACAGCTCCATGTTAAGCAGTAGTGCTACCAGGCGTCAGCCAGTTATCCTCATTATTTTACAGGTTGACATATTTTCACAGGTTACCGAACATAAACAACTCCTTTTCGCTTACCGTCTGGTTTCTATGCAAATGTGTGTGTTTTTTTTTTTTACAGTTCAATGTGCTGTACCATAAATATGTACGGAATTCCCCTTTAACAGAAACCCGAATGACCGAAAGTCCTTCAAACTTCCTGAAAGTCAGCTCTCCCCAACTGACACCTCACGCAAAGCTCCTCATACCAAAGTCAATGTGACAGTCTGTCAATTTAATGCTCAGCTGTGTTCCCCCCTTTATGTTTAATGGGGTAAATGAGATACGTTGTGTAAATAAACTTTAAATGAAAACACTGCGTGAATAAAAGTGAAATGACTACCTACATCAGGTGACTCTCATTAGGCTCGAAGGCAAAAAGGAACTGACACGAAAAATGACAGAAAGTCACATCTATCGTAAAAATGTCGGTAAAATCAGACGGTTTGAATGATGCCGAATACACAAATCAGTCCTTAACAACACATAAAACCGTGAAAATCTGCAGTTAAGCCTGAATTTAACGTTAAAACGGCGTATTTCTATTAAACG
>NW_024585903.1:0-1988 GCF_018398535.1 Haplochromis burtoni
TTTCAGTTCCAGTTTCCAGATGAACAGAATCAACTTTTGGAAACTCACCTGAGGTTTGCATAATACTGAAATGATGGTGGGTGCAGAGTCTTAAGTTTATGGGAGGTGTTTCAGAGAGAATGAGACATACTGAGAAGTTGGAGCCACACTGGAACTGTATTGAGCACCACTAGCTCAGAATCAAAGACACACCTCCATCCTTCATTTGTCTGTCCTGCAGATCCTTCCGATTCCTAAAAGATGAAATGAATAGAATAGAATAGAATAGAATAGAATAGAATAGAATAGAATAGAATAGAATAGAATAGAATAGACTAATCCTTTAACTGAATGCTGGTTGTCTCGATCAAATCGCTCATTCCAGAAACAAGGACATAGATCTTCCAGGTCAGCTCTGGTCAAGTATACAACTGTGACGTTAGGCTGAATGTTTTTAAATAGTTTCAGAGAACAAACAAACACATTCTTATAAGATTGAGGCAATAAAAATGCGCCATTATTGTGTATTATTCCTGTCTAAGTTCACATCACTGAAAATAAACTAGTGCTTGATTTTTTAAATTCTAATAGACTTATTTTATTAAACATTCAACCACACACACAGTTAACACAAACCTCCTGCACTCAGATTTCCATCTTTCTAACAAAATTCATACAAGGTTCCCACAGTTGGATGAAGGTTTCACACCTATCCTTAGCAATGTCAGCCAGTGTCTTATACAACATAGCCCATGGGTTGATGTTAACATGAAGTATTTCTAACTGTCTCTTACACATACACTTTTTAATCCAGACACTACTATATATAATTAGTAGTAAATAGTAGACATTAGTGATTATTAATTATTTTCCTGTATAAGCTGAACTGACGACTATCATGCAGCAGATTATACTACGGTCACTGAAATGAGTACCATTGCTGAACATATAACAAACTAAAACCCGTCTCTAGCATCCATGTCTGTCACACCAACCCTCTGCATGTCCACCTTCACTACATCCATGAATCTTCTCTGTGGTCTCCATCTTTTCCTCCTACCATACCTGACAGCTCTATATTTGACATCCTTTGTCTAATATAACCACTACACATATCCAGATAAGGTCCCCTCTACTCCAGCAAAAAGGTTTTTGGTTTAGAGTAGCATGGATCCCGCTGAGCTTTGAAGTGTGAGCAGGGCAGACAGCTTACGTTTAGAATAAGAGTGGCTGTGATCATAACGTCTAAAGAAAGGACATGTGCTGCCACCTGTTGTCTTGTTTTATCACTGAAGCTGTGAAATTATTTAAATCGCTTCAATACATCTTCTACATTGTTTAGTCTATAACAATAAAATGATGTGGTTTGATCCCAGGCTGCTTTCTGGCTGCATGCCAAATATCCTGGGGCAAGATACTAACCCCACGTTTGCCTACTGGTGGTGGTCAGTGTCCGGCAGCCTCACCTCTGTCAGTGCGCACCAGGGCAGCTGTGGCTACCATCACCAGGATGTGGATGACTGGGTGTAGTGTAAAGCGCTTTGGGGTCCTTGGGACTGAGTAAAGCGCTCTACAAATGCAGGCCATTTACCATTTTTGTGCGTTTAATTCTCCTATGTTAGATTTGCATATGTGCATATGGTCACAGCAGAGAGAGCACAATCTGGGTTACAGCAGCAGACAGATCCTTTTTTGAAACGTTCATTTTTTTGAATACATATCAAATTCGGGATCATGGTTATGTTGCACATTTAGATTAAAAGAAATAGAAACCAGTGTGGCTTTGTGAGTCCGCCTTTACTGTGTATTCAGCAAATATATGGACATAGTACCGTCACACAGTCTGACACAGCTTTAGGCGCACTGCAGTATGGCGAGTGGCTTGTTTACTCGCACTAAAGCTCCTCATCTCAGGAGATACTCCCTCTTGTGGTGTAACGGAGGAATAACTACTCTCACCAGCACTGTCTCATTGGAGACTAGGGCACAGATCATTTTACAACTAAAGA
>NW_024585903.1:2008-3249 GCF_018398535.1 Haplochromis burtoni
ATTTGGAATATACGAAAGGCTTTCCAATGGAACAAGACGAGCAGGTGAAACATCTGCGTCCCACCGCGGACTATGGAGAGAGGTTCAGGCTCACCCTGACCACTCACAAGTCCTTTTTGGAACAAAGATGGCGACGTCAAATGTTATTTCGAGGCGTAGGACGTAAGGGGTGGAGCCCCGCATTGGAGGCTCCACCCCAGAATAGCACGTCACTGTGCCCTGTGATGTGCTATTCTACCTTACCGGTGCCCAAGTGGAATTGTATGCTTCCTCGACGGATCTAATGCAAAGGATGATGCCCTTGGTTCACGCTGCACTCCTCTCGACTGTGGTTTTGGTCCCTGCGTTTAACGGTAAGTTGGGGTTATTTGTTAAGACGTTCGTTCTCGGTGCAGTCTGACATTACTATATCACTGTAGATCGGTTATACAAAATTTGTAAAAGTACACTTAAATATCGCTTCACCTATTCTGATTCAGTTACTGGGAAGAACTGCACATTTAACGCATGAAGAAAGAGTGGGGTTATCACTTAGTACAAATTCTCTAATGGCGGTTGGGCAGTGTTGGTCCGGAGGGGGTACACTGATTCCTGGGGCATGTTAGGTGTGCGTAAATGACAAGTAAGTAGTGACCTGTGTCGTATTTTGCCTTTGTTGTGTCAGTACTGTAGTATGTTACCATTTAGGAGCTAATGTAGTCCATAGTTGGAGCGGTAGGCCACGCAATCAACGCGTGAGTTCACCCTCATTTCATATGCTAACTTATGTTGTTAGCTGCCCCCGGTTTAGCTTTGTTGACGCATGTACGGTCGCTCGTATGTCCATAATGTCATTCCTGTGTTATCAGACCTTCTCTGTATGTTGTATGTGATGCTTGTGATTGTTTACTTTGAAGTAGCGGAGTTTGTAGCGAACAATTGGGTACGTGGATTAATAAAATGTAGTCTGAGACCGGAAGTATGGCGTCCCGCTTGCCCTTCACAATAAGAACATTATAGCGGATTATAATGGGGGACGCTTTTATTTTGTATAACTACCGGAAGTAGTCCCTGTGTACTGACGGTTGCTTAACTTCGCGCTAATGCTATTTAGTTGCATAGTGTGAGCAGTTTGAAGTAGTGATGGGCAGATGAAGCCCCATGAAGCACTGAAGCTTTTCATCCAATTGGTTCACCCCAACGCGAAGCTTCATGAAGCTTCATTTGCTCTAGCAGGACACCTACTGGACGTAAAAATAATA
>NW_024585903.1:3269-4952 GCF_018398535.1 Haplochromis burtoni
ATTTGGAATATACGAAAGGCTTTCCAATGGAACAAGACGAGCAGGTGAAACATCTGCGTCCCACCGCGGACTATGGAGAGAGGTTCAGGCTCACCGTGACCACTCACAAGTCCTTTTTGGAACAAAGATGGCGACGTCAAATGTCATTTCGAGGCGTAGGACGTAAGGGGTGGAGCCCCGCACTGGAGCGTACGGTGCCCTGTGACGTGCTGTTCTCCCTTACCGGTGCCCAAGTGGAGTTGTATGCTTCCTCGACGGATCTAATGCAAAGGAACTATGGCTACGATGCCATTGGTTCACGCTGCACTCCTCTCGACTGTGGTTTTGGTCCCTGCGTTTAACGGTAAGTTGGGGTTATTTGTTAAGACGTTCGTCCTCGGTGCAGTCTGACATTACTATATCACTGTAGATCGGTTATACAGAATTTGTAAAAGTACACTTAAATATCGCTTCACCTGTTCTGATTCAGTTACTGGGAAGAACTGCACATTTAACGCATGAAGAAAGAGTGGGGTTATCACTTAGTACAAATTCTCAAAAAAAACTCCTCCAAAAGCTCCTTTTCCAAACTGACCCCTCCCACCCCTCGCATCGACACACCAGCCATTCTCAGGCTTCGACCGGCATGTGCTCTTGCAGTTGCAGGCCAGCTGTCATAGACGGCTGGGGTGTCAATCGTACGGGCCGCAACACAAGTTAATATGTCTGTTATTAATGGCCTGTCTGTTATGTGGGAAAGCATGCAGGCCGGCGTAGGGGGTTATCAGACTAGGATCACGTGATCATGTGAAAGCAGGAAGGGTTACCTCTTCTCCGTTTCTGTAGCCTGATCTGAAGTCGCAGCAATAAATCGCAAAAGCTGAAAAACATCACACTCTTTTTTTTGTGAATGCATTTAAATGCTTATTTGGAAAGAGACTGCTCATTGTACGTACATTGTACAAAGACTTGAATACTATAACAGTGTAAAACCACACGTGATCATGTCATCACATCACACCCCAGTGAATTAACCTGGGTTTATCCTTTTATAATGCACAATAGAGGTGCTACCTCAAAGGTTTATTTGCTAAATAAATCAGATTATAACCAAAAACCACAGTAACAGAACTGACTTGCAAATTTCTGAAACCCCCTGTTACTGAAAAAGATCTGTGTATTTATCTTTAGTTTTTAGTTTCAAAAGGAAAGCTTGCTAATGTGCATTATAGGAGGGGGACGCACACATTTTGGCAGATGCAGCCACACAGCCTGATAAAATCTATAGAGGGGTAAACCCAGGTTAATTCACTGGGGTGCGATGTGATAAGATAAGATAAGATAAGATAACCTTTATTAGTCCCACACATGGGAAATGACATGCTCACGTCTGGTTTGACACTATTATAGTATCAAAGTCTTTGTCTGAACAAACTGTTCCCGTCAGATTATTGTAGTGCACAGTTTAAGGTAAATAATCTTCCGCATGGTACATTACAATGTCATGAAATTAGCATTAAAATGCATTTGTTTCAATGACTTCAGATCAGTAACAAGTAGAGTAAAGAAACGTAGCCAGACAAGTGTCTCCTCTGTACGCTCTTGTGGATGGGGGAACAATTTTTGCTGGAGGTAACTACTTTGGCACAACAAATGCGAAGAAAATGCAAAAACGTACAATGAGCAGCATCTTTCAAACTTGTC
>NW_024585903.1:5410-6559 GCF_018398535.1 Haplochromis burtoni
ACCACAGTAACAGAACTGACTTGCAAATTTCTGAAACCCCCTGTTACTGAAAAAGATCTGTGTATTTATCTTTAGTTTTTAGTTTCAAAAGGAAACCTTGCTAATGTGCATTATAGGAGGGGGACGCACACATTTTGGCAGATGCAGCCACACAGCCTGATATATAGAGGGGTAAACCCAGGTTAATTCACTGGGGTGCGATGTGATGACATGCTCACGTCTGGTTTGACACTATTATAGTATCAAAGTCTTTGTCTGAACAAACTGTTCCCGTCAGATAGTGCACAGTTTAAGGTAAATAGTCTTCCGCATGGTACATTACAATGTCATGAAATTAGCATTAAAATGTGTTTTTTCAGCTTTTGTGATTTGTTTCAATGACTTCAGATCAGTAACAAGTAGAGTAAAGAAACGTAGCCAGACAAGTGTCTCCTCTGTACGCTCTTGTGGATGGGGAAACAATTTTTGCTAGAGGTAACTACTTTGGCACAACAAATGCGAAGAAACATGCAAAAACGTACAATGAGCAGCATCTTTCAAACTTGTCCATGCCTTAATTCTTCATAGTAGTAGCAAATGCATAAAAATAAGGCTTTTATCAAAATACTCAATAAAAATTTTAGATTTTAACTGTATTTACAGAGGCTTTAGAGCTTTTCCTACTGATAAAAACCTCATGGCCGTTCATACTACACAAGGAAGTGACCACAGACTTTAATGTTGCTGGATTCTCCACATATTTAAACAGTCTCCTTTGATAACACACATCACTGTGTGCTAAATTTCAGTATCCAGTGTGTGCTGTAATTCATCCATTTCCCCAGATGTCAGTCTGTTTGCAGCTCTTGATGATTAGATTGCACAAAAGAGTAAATTAGCTTTTTAATGTCTACAACCCAAACTGTGTCTCCTCATTCAGTCCAGATAAACATCACAGCTGGACAGAACGTCACTCTGCCATGTCGAGCTCGAGACAACAACATCCCCATCACAATGGTAGAGTGGAGCAGACCTGACCTGGGATCAGAATATGTCCTTTTTTATCGCAATAAGCAGTTTGATCCAGACAACCAGCATCCATCTTTTAAGAACCGGGTGGATCTGCAGGACAGACAGATGAAGGATGGAGACGTGTCTTTGATTCTGAAG
>NW_024585904.1:0-6555 GCF_018398535.1 Haplochromis burtoni
CATCTTGTCTTTATTTTTAGTTAGTACAGACCTGAAACACTTAAAGCTAATGATAGTTATATAAGAGCAGATGCTGCTGGTGCAATAAGCTGTACGTTTTACGTCCAATTGATACATGATCTGATTAGTCGACTAATCGCAAAATTAATCGGTGACTAGTCGACTATCAAAATAATCGTTTGTGGCAGCCCTACTGTATAGTGACAATAAAGGCATTCTATTCTATTCTATAGGAAAGGGAGAAAGAAAGAAAGAGAGGGAAAGATAAACAGAGGGGAAGAGGGGCAGTGAGAGAGGACATTTAAAAAAGAAGAAGAAAAAATCACCTGGATCACCTGTTTAGGGGGGGAAAAAAGAGAAAACATAAAAAAGCATAACAAAGAGCAACACAATAAACACAACATCATTGCAATAACCTAAATAAATGTAGATAACGGTAAATATTAAATATTGAATGTTATTGTGCAGCACGCAAGACCAACAGTGCACAGTGTGCTTCGAGGTAGCAGCCAAGAAAAGTGTAGTTTGTGTCTGTGAACACATGTGTGGACGGGCATGCTTGTATTCAAAAGGTTTCTCCATGTAACAATCTGCTAGAGGTTGTGGGGAGCCACAGCCCTGTTCCTCAGGTCATGAAGCAGGCATGGAGGAGATCCAGGCCCCAGACATCCAGAGGCCCCCAGAGTGCAAGAGCCCAATGGAGGACCAACAGAGGGGCAACTGTGCCACTGTCCTGGAAAGAGCTGAGGAGAGCCCCAGACGAGGGGTCACCCAGCAGACACGGTGCAGAAGCCACAGGGGGTGACAGCGAACGGGGCTCTGCCAGGTGCCAGCTATGCCAGAACGGACCTAGCCCCGGGCCCCCAGCCCCTAGAAGGGGCCCAACTGAGCCATGGGTGCCAGGCCCACATCGGGTACATACCTGAGCACCCAGCCTGGACACCGAGAACCACCAACGTACCGACGTGTGACGGCATCAGCCACCGGCAGGGAGTCTGATGGGGGGAGATAGGCCTCCATACCTTGGAGGGCCTGAGATGTTCCCAGAGAGGTGGAGTCTAAGACCCAAGCTGACATATAGACACAGACACAAACGTGCATTCCTCCACCCCTCATGCACACATATACACATACTCGACACTCGTCCAATGTGGAGACAAACAGACATGGACACTGTACACACACTCACACGATATATATCGGCTGAAAATATAAAAACATCTATCGTTTCATTTTACACTATCGTTTGTTTTGTGTCGCAAAACTAACTGTTTACGGCAATATTGTTTTTCACCATTTTGATGGTCACTGTAGTGGCTATATTATTTTCTTACAGTTCTCTCTTTCTCTTATATTTAAAATAACCACACTACAGACAGACAAGCAACTGCTTTTATACATTGTCATTAGCAACATCGCATGATCGCGTGGCTCTGCTTGTTTATTTTCCACATAAACCTTTCACAATAAAGCTGAAGATCCTGTTGAGATTTTTCTAAATAAAATGAATCATGTGAAAGAGTATGCAGTGTTTATGGATGAGAAGCAAAAAAGAGCCGTTAGGTGCTAAAAAAATTAACGTTAGAACAGGCTTTCCCCCGCAGCACACCATGTAATAAATACTGAAAAAGAAATTGGCGGCCGTTTCAACTTATGTCTAAAAATGTATAGCTTCGTGCATCGGTCAAAACACTCGACTCCAGGTACGCCCAGCTGGAAACACTTCACGCAAGTCGAGTTGCCCGAGATTCACAGAATTTACAGAAATGTTACATTTTTGTGATTTATATCATTGTCGGGATACATACTTATATCAGAATATAAAATTTTGGTCACATCGCACAGCTCTAACAAAGACAAGATCTGATGGATGAGAACCAAAGTAATTCCTTAGTCACAAGGAGAGGCTCCGACTACTGTTACGTCTCATATCTCTCATAACTCAAACAGAAAGAGTCGCTCACTTTCCACAAGAAGAACCCACTGGACCATCACACAGGTCACCCAGCTTCCTAAAGAGGAAGCAGCTCTTGGAGAGTGTTTGGGATTTAATATATCACATGTAACCCTTCTGGAATATATCCAACAAGTTTGAAGCCGAAATATTGTTTCAGTGACAAGTTATCACTTTTTGGTAGCGCTAAAATGCCATGTTCTCAGTCGTTATTCTGCACAAACAAGAAAGAGTCATGGTGATACTGGCACAATAGGTCTTTATTGTTTTAACTACTATTCGACAGTCTTATAACAAATATGAACAACGAGAGTAGACATACTAAACCTGTAGGCATTAATTATTCCATCGTGATGCGTGTAGTCATTCGTGACTGCGCTACACACTGAAAGCAACCTTCTGATAAGCGTCATAATTCGGTTACAAGAAACGTTAAAGCTCCATAAATGCATACCTTTGCCTAATAACAAAGGCATAAATGTGTTTGGGTTTTTTCCCCCCACGTTATATCAGTTGCACGGAAGTAGCTGGCAACGCAAGTAATCCGGGCGCTGCAGCTTTAAGCAGCTGCGCGCGCTCCCGCGGACGGCAATCAGTTTCTGGCAGACAATCACTTTTTGGCACAACACCGGCTCCCGGGACTTGACGTCATCAACAAACGCCTCAATAGCGCTTCACAAAAATCTGTCTGGACTCGGGTTAATCGGCTAACATTTAGCAGCCTCGATACAGAACTATCACGTTAGTGTGGATCTGATACAAACGTCGGTATCGATCCGCTCAGCCTGAGTTGAAGCAGCGATGAGTTCAGCTCAGTATCTGAGAGAGTTCATCAAGCAGAGACTAACTGCTGTTTGTGAAGAAATCTTCTCAGAGGTTCAAAAAACCATCGTCCAGTATGAGGAGGAGATCAACCGTCAGCACAGACTGCTGGATATCAGCCGGAAACCCGACAGAAACTCACACATCATAGGTATGGACGTGTTTTTAACTCTGTGCTGTTCAAGCTCAGATTCTTCGGTATTTAGTTGATTGGTGATAAATCTGAATGATTATCAGCATCTCCAGGATTTCTCTAAGCTGATGTTAGCTGAGAGCAGGAAGCTGTTACTTTGGTGATGAATTCAGAGGAGCAAACGGTGATAGTTGAGGAAGAGCACACACACTCTTAATGAGACAGTGTGAAAACTGTCTGCTGACTAACATTGATGAAGATGAGCGTCCACACCAACTGTTTATTCCATTTATTCTCCATGAGAGCCTCAAAGTGAACACACACAGTGACTCCCCAAAGCATCAGAACAAAATCTGTCCACATTACAAATAATGCTGTAATTAATGTCTTTACATCTGCAGCAAAAGCAAGAAAGCAATCAGTGGTTAAAGTTTCTGTTGACTGAAGCAAAGTATGATGTCTAAATGTGCCACATGTTAGTGATGTTAATAGGCTCAGTCATTCTTAGCAGGCTGTGCTGCCTCCATCAATAAATGTGCAAAAATAGGATAAATGTGAAATAGACCTGCTCATAATCGGTCACATGACAGGCTGACCCAACAGCTCCTGGCCAATCAATCCATTCACTTCATATTTCTATTCATATAGTACTTGTCATGGGAGTAGATTTAGTATCTGTGTCATACTTGAAGCACTGTTTAAAAAGTAACTCACGCAAAACTGAATTTCTTTTTTTGCAATAATCTTTAGTTAAAAAAATGCAAATACAAAAGATGATGATCCAAATATTTCCATTTATAACTTCTTCATCGTATTTTGACTAAACACGGCAAATGCAGTGACCCTGTATTGTTCTGTTCATCTGTGATCCTTCTATCCTTTCAGTGTCTTTTCTGATAATGCTTAACATGAAGTAACGCTTTCATGACTTTCAGTATGATGGTGCCTGTGTTTGGCTCTGCCGCTGCCGGGTGCAGTTTGTCCCACTCTAATTTTGTGTTATTCTTCTCTGCCCTGCTGTTCTCACTTCGTGTCAACGATGTACTGGCTGTCTTGGTGTATGATCCCCTGGTTTAGCTATCCATCTGATCCTCTATGATGCCTCATGATGTACAGGCCAATCTCTAAATTACCATTAATTGCTAAGTTTCTAGAAAGGGTTGTGACTAAGCAACTTATAACAGTTCTGGATAAACAATGCATTTTTGATAGGTTTCCGTTTGGCTTTCGTAGAGTTCATTCCATGGAAACAGCTTATCTTATGGTCTCTAGTAACATTTTGATGAGTAACGATGCAGGAAAATGCTTTGTTTTGTTGATGTTGGACCTCACGTCGGCATTTGACACTGTTTACTACCACATCCTGCTTGAAAGGCTCAACTATTGGGTTGGTGTATCTGGAACTGCCTTGGAGTGGTTCTATCTACATCACCTGTGGTTTTTCTGTGGTGGTCTCTAATTTTAGGTTATCCTCTACCTCCCTTACTTATGGCGTCCCTCAAGATTTGGTTTTGGGTGCTTTATTGTTAAATATATCTTCTCCCCTGCCAGCATATAATGGGCTCCTTTGAGGACATTTTCTGTCACTGTTATGGTGATGACATTCAGTTGTTTATGTGTCTAAGCAAAGTTTCCCTGGATCGTCTGCAGGTTGTGCAAAACACTGCAGCTAGGCTTTGACCAGATCCTCTAAGTCACAGGTGTCGATGGCTGGTTTCCTGCACTTTTTAGATGTGTCCTTGATCCAACACATATGGTACCAGCACATATTTCTGATCTTCTACAGCCCTATGTCCCTAGCAGGCCACTGAGATTACCTAATCAGGGCCTACTTGCTATACAACACACAAGGATGAGAACTAAGGGTGATAGAGCTTTGCCACTGTGGAACTTTCTCCCTCTAAGTTTAACAACTGTGGACTCAGTAGCACTTTTTGACTCTGTCCAGAAAGGTGCTATATTAATAATTTTCTTTTTTATTTATTTATTTAAAATTAAACTCAAAATTTCACAATAATGTTAAACTGTAGTCAAACTCGCCCAATGATTATAACAGAAAATAAAAGACAACAGGATTTGCACTAAACGTGATCTCTATATAATCCATATGTATGGCTCTAAAAGCACCTTACAGAGAAAAACCCAACAATCATATGACCCCCTATGAGCAAGCACTTTGGCAAGAGTGGAGAGAGGAGGAGAAACTCCCTTTTAACAGGAAGAAACCTCCTGTAGATCCAGGCTTAGGGAGGGGCGGCCATCTGCTCCGACTGGGTGGGGTGAGGGGAGGAAGACAGGACAAGGACATGCTGTGGAAGAGAGCCAGAAATGAATATGAATTCAATTCAGTGAGTTGTATAAAAACATAATGAGTAAAACAGGTTAGTAAAGAGGAAACACAGCCTTGACCTATTGCAGCATAACTAAGGATAAAAATCTGAATATCATTATTGTCATTGTAACATACAACAAAATTAAGAGCACTCTCTGCGGTGTCAGAAACAAAAAGTTATATAAAATTTATAAAAATAAGGTAGAACATGGTAATTCAATATAATAAGTAACTAAAACCTTATTCAACATAAACTCTGTTGCACAGGATTTCATCCGTTGCACTGTACTTGTCGGATTGTGAAGAATGTATAATGTAAATCCAATTTTTCTATCATGGAACCCTGTGGAAGTCTATTATTAACCTTAATGTATAAAGAGGACTCTCAATTTACATGAACAACTTGGAGTCTATTAAACCAAACCACCACAGTGTAGTACCTTTAATACTTGCAACATGCTCTAATTGATCAAACACTGCAGTAAAGTCTAGCAGGACAAGCACAGAGATGAGTCCACTGTCAGAGGCCATAAGAAGATCATTTGTAACCTTCACTGAAGCTGTTTCTGTGCAGCAATGAGCTCTGAAACCTGACAGAAACTCTTCAAATAAGCCATTCCTTTGCAGATGATCAGCAAGCTGTTACAACTACTCTTTTGAGACTTTTTTAGATTAAAAGTGGGTTGGAGATCAGCCTATAATTAGTTAAGACACCTAGGTGAAGTATATGGGTTTTTAAGTAACAGCTTAATTACTGCTAATTTGAAGCCCGTGGTACATAACCGACTAGTAGTGATAGGCTGATCATATTTAAGATTGAAACACAAATTAATGTTAGGACTTCTTTAAGCAGTCTTGTAGAACTGGGTTCTAAAAGACATGTTGATGGTTTGGAGGAAGTGATTACTTAAATGTACTGAGAAAGATCAATTGGAGAAAAAGACCCTGCCTCTTGCCCTATAGCAGCTGGGATAGGCTGCAAATTCCCACAGCCCCGATAAGTGGAAGAGAATGGATGAATTGGAGGTAAATTTTTGTTGTGTTGTTTACATTTTTAGGACACAAACATAATGACATAGTCAAATAAATCTGGGTATCATCAGCATAGCTGTGATAAGACAACTTATCAACTAACTCCTGAAAGATTTCACAAAAAGGAACCATATGCAGATTCAATAAGAGGGCCCTGTGATTTGTCCCTTGTGAGACTCCACACAGCATCATGGTGTTGTGTGATTAGTTTGCATCACTGTAGACAAAATGATCCCTACCTTCAAGGTAAACAAACTAAGGATTTTTCCTGTGAGACCAAAT
>NW_024585905.1:0-1896 GCF_018398535.1 Haplochromis burtoni
GTGCTGCTACTACCAGGAGGTGGCAGCAGTGCACACAGCAGCTGTTTGAGGAGCACGTAGAAGAACATGTTGATGTCTGAGAGCAGGGCTGTGTTCCAAAACTCCATCCTGTCTGCTTTTCCTCATCGAGGTCACAAGTGGATTTGGAGTTAGGAGAGGGCAGAGGGCAGAGTTATGGTCGCCTCCCCTGAACGTGACGTCAGAGGATGGACTACAAAATGCTGGTCCTACCCAGGGCGGGTTACGACAAAACCATTTTAACCATCGTTAAAATGGTTTTGTCGTAACCATCGAGTACGGGTTGTCGTGGCCATATTAAGCTGTATGAATGTAATTCACTGTGAGTGTTTTTTCTCCCACACCCTTTGAATGCATCATTAATCCCCCCTCCCACATGGAAAACCGCGCTGAGCGTGCGTGTTTACACTACCAGACAGGGAAAGGCGACAGCGGCAGATTCAGACTCACTGCTGGTTTCACAAAGAGGACGTCCAAGAAAATGCAGTAACCTGCAAAACTACAACAGGTAACATGACCACAGATTTATTCCACCAGCTGGAAGTCATCCTCTGTTTTAAACAACGTAACTGCTCCTTTAGCTGTGTGTTGTTTTTGCTGGTTGCTATGAGCTTTAGCTGCTGTGGATGCCACATGTGCCGATATTTACATGAACTTGAATTCAAGGAGTCTTAAACTGCAGCTCGTCCCATCAGGACATATCGTGATATTTACATCGTGTTTCATGATGGAGCCAAAGATATCAACATTAGACTTTCCTCAGTGTGTCCTAATCTGTTGTTTTATGCAGCCTGTGAAGTCTAAGGTTTTAATGTTAAAGAGGAAGACTTGGAGTCAAATCCACTGACGCTTGCAGCTTGTTTCCATGTTAACAAGCTGGTGGATTTACAGCAGAGGCTCAGAGTCAGTTTGAGAGAGCGTCACTTTCAGGAGGAGAAGATTTCCACGTGTGATTAAATCGTCTGGTGCACAGTTTACTGCACAAACCCCAGCAGTGAAATACTGCAGTGTGCTGTGGCTGTGCTGCTGCTGCTGGGACAACAGGTGTGTCAGGGTTAAAGCTCTGTCCTCACACCGAGTCACTTATTGCTCCTCTGTGATGATGGAAAGGAGTTCTCAGCAGTGACACAGAGCCACATCTCTCTGTGACCAATGAAGCAAAGCGTCTGAAAACACAGCCTGTTAGTGTCCATCCACACTTATCCGGGGCCGGGTCGCCCAGACCTCCCTCTCCCCAGCCACCCCCTCCATCTTGTCCGGGGGAACACCAAGAGTCCCCAGGTGGAGCCCTCAAGCACCCCACCATGGGTTGCTGAGAACGTACGTTGAGGCGAGCGTGACTATATATATCTGCTACCTCTGAACTTAACGCACTAATTAAGGTCCTTCCCCACCAGACAGGTGACCATGTCCTAATGCTGGTTTTGGTAACTGGGGATCGGTCTGCCAGGGTCTCCGCCCTTGGCTGCTGCACAGCCCGTAAAAGGGCACCCTCCCTGGGCCGGGCTCCAGGATGGGTCCCCAGTAACCCTGTCCTGTTCCCTAGTTCTTACACTCATAGGGGTTTTTCAATCACTCTTTGTCTGACCCTCACCCAGGACAAAATCTGCCACGGGAGACACTACCAGGGGACAAAAAGCCCCGACAGCATAGCCCCTGGGATCCCTCACAAACACCTCCACCACGATAAGGTAGCGATTCACAGAGGGGCTCGTTAGTGTGATGGATCAGTTAAAGTCATGAGTCACAGTCACACAGTTACAGCCTCTCACCCAACAGATAACCATGAGCTCTCCTCTGACAAACCCTGACTCCACCCGAGCCTCCATCCTCAGGACCGTTTGCTCAGGGCCCAGAGGTTTGGGACAGAACAACATC
>NW_024585905.1:3001-4098 GCF_018398535.1 Haplochromis burtoni
TTGAGTTCAAACACAGAGGCAGATCCTGGATCAGCTCTAGCCTGTCTGTCTGCAGGTCTGCGTTCTTCGTGTTCTGCAGCGAGTACCGTCCCAGTGTGAAGCAGCAGTATCCTGGGCTGTCTATAGGAGACTGTGCCAAGAAGCTGGGAGAGATGTGGAGCAAGCTGTCCCAGTCTGAGAAGCTGCCGTACGAGGAGAAGGCCCAGAAGCTACGAGAGAAATACGACCGGGTGAGGCTCAGTCACACAGACAGAGGGTAGAAACCAGTCACAGTGTGTGATACAGGCAGGTATGAAGGGTGTGACGAGCTCAGAGTACATCTGGTCCTCAGAAACATCAGCCTCTGTTCTCCTCTGTACTGCACGGTTCCTCTAATCTGTGCAAAAACACATTTTCTGCACACGATACTTTAACATGCTTGAATAGTTTTAAATTACATTAGCTGCTTTTGTCAGCTGTTTGGAGACTGGAGGGTCACATGTCCAATCTGAGGTAACTGACAGTAAAATAATAACATGTTCATATGTTCGAGCCCTGATGTCAGCTCTGCAGGTGAGGCTGAGGAGAGGAAATATGTACCCATGTTAAAGGGCCGCATATAGTTTGAGCTGTCAGTGATCTTCAACACATAACTGACACGTTCCAGCAGGTTACAGATAAACTGAGTGTTCGTCTGATTTCCTCTTTATTTCAGGCTTCTAGCATTTTCTGTGTGGTACGAACATCCAAAGGAGCGTTGTGTAGTTTAATATTTCACCACCAGGTGGCAGTGAAACTGATTCATAGACTGAGATGCTCCAGGTCCAGCCTTCAGTCTGATGCTGCTGCTGAGCAGATGGGTCCTTTATTCATACAGTCAGAGCTCTCTGTTAGGCTTTTATTTTGTAAACCTTTACTGAGCGCGTGCACTGAGCTCTCTGTCAGGCTTTATTTTGTAAACCTTTACTGAGCGTGTGCACTGAGGTCTCTGTCAGGCTTTTATTTTGTAAACCTTTACTGAGTGCGTGCACTGAGCTCTCTGTCAGGCTTTTATTTTGTAATCCTTTACTGAGCGCGTGCACTGAGCTCTCTGTCAGGCTTTTATTTTGTAATCCTTT
>NW_024585905.1:4118-6554 GCF_018398535.1 Haplochromis burtoni
GTGCACTGAGCTCTCTGTCAGGCTTTTATTTTGTAATCCTTTACTGAGCGCGTGCACTGAGCTCTCTGTCAGGCTTTTATTTTGTAATCCTTTAGTGAGTGTGTTGCCACACAGGATAAACTGCTTCCTGTGTGTTTCAGGACATGGTGGCGTACCGCGGCGGCGGCACGTATGCCAGGAACCCCAGCTCTTCAGCTCAGGGAGGAGAGGAGGAGGACGAGGATGAGGGCGAGGATGAAGAGGAGGAGGAGGACGATGACGAGTAGAGACGAAGAGCTGCAGCTGGGAGAGAGAGTGTTAGAGAGAGAGTGAAACAGGTGTGTGTGTTTCAGAGTGCAGGTCAGGGGGCGGAGCCTCACAGCAGGTGTGTCTACGTTTCAGAGACTTCCTGTTCCTCTGTTAGGGTGTGTTTCTAAACACCGTCCCCCTCTGATAGAAACAAGGTTCCACCTGACAGGAAGCACACTAACACTTCCTGCTGCAGCTGATGGCAGGGACAGAAGAAGAAGAGGTCAGAGGTTAACAGCTGCTTGTGTATAGATCACATGACTCCATCTGGTGAGTCTGACAGCATCACCTGGGTACAGACGTTTATTTAAACAGCCTCAGCCTGGCTCACAGGTCACATGACCACAGGAGTCATGTGACTGAGTGTCGGTGCTGGTGACAGAGGGAGGCGGAGTGCTCTGAAACACACACACCCGACCACAGAGAGTGTGTGTGTGTCACTGTGTGTGTGAGAACAGGGTGTGTGTGTCTTTACAGTAACGTGTGTGTGTGAGGTCATCAGATGTTAAACTGTCCCACAGCAGAGGACAGTACAGTAACCCCCCTCCTCTCACTGTTACCATGGTTACCCCTGCACCCTCCACCCCTCCTGTGTGTTACCATGGAAACCCCCGCCCCCTTCAGCATCATGTTGTTTTTATGTTGTGGACGTTTTTGTTCTTCGTTCACTGTCAGAGTAGAAACTTCAACTTTTATAATAAAACAACCACCTGAGGGAAAAACCCACCCGGAGTCTGTGCTTACTCGCCGCCGCCCACCCTGACTCACATACACACACACACACACACACACACACACACCTGTGATCTGTGAACATGCAGCCAGGTCTCTTCGGCAGGATAAACCCTCATCCTCACTGTTTGTGAGAGACTCACGCAGCACCCTGACTGCTGGGAACAGAGCCTGTCCTGCAGATGTTACATCATGACTCCAGAGGTTAGACCCGTCACAGTGCTGCTACTAAATATTGTCAAATCCCTTTTTCATTAGCACCTGCTCAGATCGACTTGGGGTGACAGATTTTGCGTTACAATCGAGTACTACCTAATGTACGTGGCCGTCGTCATAGCAATGCGGCCGAGCGTGACGTCGTTAATACGGGACACAAACACTGCAACAAAGGTGGACGTCGAGGCGATGATATAAAATCTTCAGAGCCAGCCCTGCTCTGATATCCTTAAGACATCCTGACACAGGCCTGAGGGGTCATTCTGGTTAAATGGCAATAAATACCAAAAGCAAGGGCCTGAGGATGGACCCTTGAGGTACACCACACGGGAGTGGGACAGATAAGTTTATCAACAGAGACAAACCTCTGTCAGACAGATGTGGCTTCAGTCACTGAGGCAGCTCCTCTAATGACAGAAATCCTGATGTACTGTCAGAGTCTGCTGTGGCATCTAAAAGGAGTCAGTGGTTAATAAAAACAAGTGCAAACTGTGCTGTGAGTACTTTAAACCTGACTGAAATACCTCAACAATACTGAGTCTAAAGAAGACAGGGTTCAGTGGTGTCAAAGGTCAACCTGCGGTTAACTCTTTACCTCAGCTGGTAAACACACTGATGATTTAAACTAGTGTTGGTCTTATCAACAGATCACATGACGTCTGTGTTTTAGCCTATACAGTTATGGTTTCTGTCCTTATTTAGTTGAATAGTTACTGTTAAAGTTATGAGTCCCTCCTACAGGTAATACCTGCAGGAACTGCACTTTGTTTCTCACACCTACAGCTGACTGCCTTCAGTGTGGACGTCCTTTCTTGATACGCTGTTCATCACTGAGTCCGTGACTTTCCACGGGGTCCTTTGTCCTGTGTTTGTGTTTCGTTCTGAGAGAAATGATCAGCTGTAACATCCTCGGTACACCTGACAGATGCGCTCACACCTCCATCACCAGCTGTTTGACCTGCAGCTGGAGCAAGCAGAGCCAACAAACTAACAGTGAGCCCATGTGGGGTGCACTCCACATGGAGTAGGTCATCTAAACAGAAGGTTGGTGGTTTGATTCCTGCCTGCATGTCAAACAGAGGGAATGTTAGGAAGCTCTTGTGTGTCGTGTGTGAGGCATGTTGTAAACAGTGCTCTGATTGGTCGAGTAGGACAGTGCTGTACCAGTCCATGCTGAGAGGCAGGTGTAGCACATATTAA
>NW_024585906.1:0-1352 GCF_018398535.1 Haplochromis burtoni
AGGATTGACAGGATATGCCAGCAGTGGTCGGCAGGGGTGACAGTTTGTCTGCCATCTTTGATTCAGAGGAAATTTACTTGCAGTTGCACTAACTGAACACTGAATTGACCTCAATGGAGCATGGCAGCAGAGAGCACTCTAGAGGCTAATATGCAGTTCCACCATAGAAACCAATGCATTAAAGATGTACGTTTTAGTAGCTGTCCACTCCAGTGACCACTATGCATCAGAGGGTTAAACAAAAGACAGACAGGAAGTCACATTAGAGTCAAGCCATAACTACAAAATAAAACAGGAACTGGAACACTGAACGTAGGAGAAAGTGACACAGGAAGATGAAGGGAGAGAACTAATAACTCAAAGGAGACTAAACTATCCAGAAGCCTAACATGAACAAAGAGCTCGGTGCACTAACTGATTAACCAAATTTAAACAAACTAAGAACCAAACAAGGAACTTATAATAAACAAGAATTTAAAAGCTCAGTGTCAAAGACGCAGGACTACGACACGAGCAAGTAGTGGTCAAAAACAGGTAAAAGCAACAATCAAACTAACTCGACAGCTAATGTTTGAAGGCTTTGATAAAAGCTCTTTGAGAGTCTATCAAACTCTGTTCAGTGTGTACAGTAACAAGCTGCTGAGCAGAGTGGAAGCTGAATAAATGACTAAACTGCGCCCTCTGCTGGCTATCAGCTGTAAGCTCAGAAAGAAGTCCAAGTAGGTTCAATAAACACAGTGCCAGCCCAAACTTCAAATTCAATTGTATTTAATGTAGTACTGTGGGGCTGGACGGTGTCAACGCGTTAACAAGCTAACCGTGCTAACGCATTGATGGCGTGCAGCCCCACGCACGGGGCAATCTGCTGTAACTCGTTTAAACTTGGATTTGCTATGTTAATGCGATTATGGTGTTACCGTCATTTTAACGAGATTAATTAACTTATTGTTTAACTTTATGATATATCAAGAAACAATGTCTCCATTTTTAAAAACCCACAAAACAAAGGTAACAGAAAAAAGTAAAGAAACAAATGTGAACAATAAAACTAGCAAATAAACTTTCTATTAAAAGACACATTCATAAAGTAAGATAGCTTATGTTTCAAATTCTTTAGTAAAAAAAAACTTCCTTTTTAAACTGTCTGTTTAAATTCTAATATTAGACTTAATAAAAAATAATCGGGCCCTTACAGTACATAGTGCAGTTAATAAAATACTGACAGTTGCAGAGGTCATGTCTGATGTATTGATTCAGTCGTAGGTCCAAACCTCTAAGAATGAATCCAGTTGCGTGAGTTAATCTGGTCGAACTGTCACGCTGTAGCCTGACGAAATTAATGACACATCTGT
>NW_024585906.1:2422-3889 GCF_018398535.1 Haplochromis burtoni
TGAGAGCTGGCAGACAGCAGGGGCCGCAGTTTAGTCATTTATTATTCAATTATTCAATTCAATTCTTTCAATTTTTCCCAGAGATATGATGATAAAGGTCAAAGACTTTGACTTCAGAGTTTATTATTTACATCATGTTGTGTTGCAGAAACTAAATAAATCTCTGTTATAAATGTAGCTCTAACTGTTTCTAAAGAACAAGTTCAGATACAAATCAAAGTGTGATGAGTGTATTAAGTGAAGGAGGAGGAAGTATTATTTTGGCGGAGTATAACTGAATCCTTACAGAATGGTTATGATTGTACTGTGTGGGCACTAACATCACTGTGCAGAGTTTGTTTGTGCCTCTTCACAGCAGTTTGATTCATCAGGAGAAATGATCAACCCCTCTGTGACATTAAAAGGTGGCCACGAGTATAAAATGAGTCTGTCTGTGATGAAATCATTCAGTCAGATCAGTATCACTACCGTCCTTGACAACAGAAGTATTGTCTGTGGTGACAGGAATCATGTAATTTCTCACTTCCTTTTTGTGCATAAAAAAACAGGTTTTACTGTCTCCTTCAGCACTGGTTTGCTTTAGCATTAACACGATCTAAGTCCAGGATGGGTAGAGCAGGTATTCTCCACCCCTTTGGGTGTTTCTCATCAACCTCATCAGACAAAGTATGAAAGCACCAGCTCCAGCACTCAGTCTGCCTCCAACATGTGGTAAACAGGTTCTCTTATAACACCGCTGTGAAACTTACCAGATATTGTGCTAACATCCTTTTCTCCTTGTTTCCAGTGTCTTCCTACTGGCTGAAGGAGTGGATCACTTACCTCCATGACCTACCTGTTTCCTTCTCTGGAACACTCTCCTCATTTCCTCACCTCCCTGCTCACCCTCTGATGGCCTCCACCTCTCCAGGAACACAAACCAGTGGACTCATGTGTTTCCAGGATTCATTAAATCTAATCCTGAGCAAAAACACTCATCACAACCATCCTCTGCGATAGTCAGAGTTACTGTTTTTGTCATTGTGGCAAAGAGTCATTGTTCAAAGGACCATGTTCTCCATCAGGTGAGCCGCATTTACTAAACAACAGTTACACTGATTTCTGTGATCACAGTGTCGTATTAATATAGTCATTATTGATGTAAAATTATTTCTGCTTTGTTTCGCCTTTATGTCAAATATCAGCACAGACAGCTACTGATCTGTTCATGCAAAGCCAGCTGTGGGAGGCAACGTCACAACATGAACCTCAAGTTGTTATAATGTTTATCCAGGCTTAAATGGATGAGATTACTTTTAGATGGTTTTTGATGTGGATCAGTGGCTGGACTGACACAGAGTCATTCGCATTTTTCACTTAATGTAAGAGAAAAAACAATCATCATGTATAAAGATTTAAACCTTGTCAACACAAACATTAAGGTCTGTTGTTTTGGAGTTCGTTATATTTTTGTTTGTTTGCTGTTTG
>NW_024585906.1:5442-6547 GCF_018398535.1 Haplochromis burtoni
GGGGCTCGAACCGGCAACCTTCCGATTACAAGACGAACTGCCAACTCTTGAGCCACGATCACTCCCACTACCAAATAGCACCTCCTGGTAGACAAAGCAGTCGCCCGAGACTGCAAGACCAGGCTCGCCAACCTGTGCACTGCTTGAATGAACTACAAGAAAGCGTATGACTCAATCTCCCACACATCCTAGAATGCTTAGAACTATACATACAGGACTCTTAGAGCCTTCATCAGGATTTCAATGGGGATGTGGCGAACAAACATAGAACTAACTTCAAGTCAATTGCACAAATCACCATCAAGTGCGGGATCTATCTAGCACATTTTCTGCATATGCCTGAACACCCTCGGCGAGATCATCAACAAGACTAGCTATGGACACCGACTATGGAATGGTGTAATCACCAGATGACATTAAGCTGTATGACAGGAGTTAACAAAACATCAACTCATGGATCCACACCACCAGGATCTATGGAATGTATTTGGAATAGAGAGGTGTAGTTAGATGGTAATGAAGAGAAAGAAAGTAGTCAGAACTGAGGGGATCGAAATACCAGAAGGCAACACTGAAGACCTCAAGGAGAGCTACAAGTACCTGCAAAATTGCATCAAACCACTGGGGAATATGCCCACAGTGCTAGATTACTAGTGCAGCCCCAGTGTCCCGAACATGTGACTGCAGAAGTCAGAGTAGTTTTAGTTTAGTTTCAAGTTACGTCTGCACTCCATGAGTCTGCCTGTCTGCATATTTACTCAGTGAAGAAAACAATTTCCATAATAATGTGTTCTTTATTAATCCAATAGGAAATTAGACCTCTGTAGAGATGATACCTTGCTCAGTGGCACCTCAGAGGATGCGCTTGGTGGATTTGAACCCCCACCTTTCGGACCATGGGGCAAACACACTTCCTACTGAGCTATCTCTGACCCTTACCTCTGATCAACTAAAAGTATATTGAAGTGTATAAGTAGGAGTGTGACAAAGGAGGGTGAGATGACATCTGTATCACCATGAATATTAATGAATATTTCAAAACACTGCCTCAGAAGATGACTCTCAGTCTGCAGAAGAAGAAAACTTCAGCAGGATCCACAGGACA
>NW_024585907.1:0-6544 GCF_018398535.1 Haplochromis burtoni
GTTTCTGACACAGCTGAGTGGAACGCAACTTTCAGCATCAACGTGTTGTTGCCTTTTACAAGCAATGACTCTCTGATCAGCTGCGGTGTGACTGACGATGACTGCGGTTACTGCGAGATTCTGGACCTGAAGAACATCTCCAACCTTCTGTACAGAGAACACATCCAGGTGGGACCTCTGAAAAGCAGCAGCAGGTCAGTCAGCTTTCTGGTGGATGTGAAGAAGAAAACTCAGGCTGACACTTACATTCTGACCGCGATCCAACAAAACACAGAAAAGCCCGAAAACAACAAGTGTGGTATTAATCGGCAGACTGTCAATCTTCAGGATACAGATAACAAACAGGGTGGAGGTATATTTTCTCTAGCTGATGGAGCTTCAGGCACACCTGGGATCAAAAGTAAAGGTGATGTGGAGTTTGTTGACGGGTTTCAGATCAATTCAACCATCTATCTGTTCTCCAACATGCTCTCAGCTCAAACAAACAGAGTCCGTCTCATTTGGCTCGAAGGGGAAAAAAGCAAAACTGATACACTCAAGTCTCTGCGGGGCGCAACTCTCAGTGTCTCTGACGGTGACAGCAGCAAACTTGTGGCCTCCTCGGTCATCCCGGGGGAGCAGCCGGTGCTTTGGAGCGGCGTGTTCAGTGTGGATGGAGGAGACACCAACACCCAGCTAATGGTGTTTGACATCAGCCCTGATTACAGTAGGATGCCGACAGAGATCCAGACTTCTACACCTCTGTGCCATCAGAAGTGACGGTGAGAGCTTTTCAAACTCTGATTTAATGGTTCTTAATTTAATGGCTCCAGTATCCTCTGGATAAATGTCCCTTTAAAAAAGAATAAAAGAACTAAAATATACATTTTAACTACAACAAAAAGAAAGTTTTGTTCTTTTGTTCGTCTTAATAGAGTTATTTTTGTAATATCATTTCAGCTGCTGGAAAAATCTTGTCATGTTTGAGCATCATAGACTGAAGAAATAAGATAAGATAAGAAGATAAGATAAGATAAGATAAGATAAGATAAGATAAGATAAGATAAGATAGAACTTTATTAATCCCTCGGGTGGGTTCCTCTGGGAAATTCGATTTCCAAAAAGCACAGCACCGACAGAAGTTACAGTTACAGAATATTATATATATATATACACACACACACACACACACACACACACACACACACACACACACACACACACACACACACACACACACATATATAAATACAGAGACAAATATAAATAAAATATACGAAGGGGATAAATAGAATAAATAGGAATAAAAATAAAAATACAAGTGAATTGCACATTTCAAGTATTGAGTCTATTGCACTGTTGACTATTTACAAAAAGTATTGCACAAGGTATTGTACAGTGAGGTGAAGAGGCACTACAGCTTAGTTGTTCTCCCCTCCTTTGTCCTATTTGTTTCTCCACACATACTATAACAAAAAAAATTGTTATGTATGAACCAGTTTAACTATTAAGCCAACTGTGGGATGTCCTAATGGCCACACTTCATGTCTGAACTTCATATTTCAAACTAAAATGACAAAATCAAGAAATTCAACTGACTTTGGTGACAATGCAGCAACAGACATGCTTCAGTGAGGCTTCAGGACTTTCAGTACTTCTGATGTTCAGTTCTTCAGGTCAGTTATTTCTGATGTTTTTCTGTTTCTCAGCCAAAGATCCTCAAACCGAAGGCAGTGATTTTCAGGCAGAGCTACATGACCTCAGTGCTGGCAGTGAGGCAGAGAGGCTGGATGGTTTTCTATATTGGGACAGGAGACGGACAGCTCATTAAGGTTTGTATAAATTATCATACATCAGTTATTATTAACAGAAAGAAATAAAGCTAATGTTCAGTATTTCAGAGGCCATCTAGTAGCAGTAGGGTGTCTATTGAGTAACCTGTTAACTAAACAAATTTAATGCATTAACTGTTTAGGAATTACAGCCATTTTTATACACAGGCTGCCATTTTCACAGTCAGTTGAGGCCTAATTTCGTTATGTCACAACATTTCGCTGGAAGTCAACGTATTAGGACCAAAGAAGTGTCAGTGCAAGTAAACAAGGCTGAACAAGCAAAAGAAAGCAGACAGACAGCAGAGCCTGTAGGAGAAGCCAAATCAACATTCCAGATCAAGAACATCCAACGAGTCTGAACAAGTACAGAAGACAACCGATGTGGATGTTTGCAGCAGTGTTTCATTAGTTTACAGCTACAGAGCATCATGGAATCCCAAGAAAACCCTTGGAGAAGTAGTTTTGTCGTCCTTTATCAAACTTTGAGTTAAAGAGACACCTTCAGGAATGTATATACGGAAACCATTGTTTACACTCGGGCACAGGAAGACCAGGTTAGACCTGGGTGAAAACATCTCAAAGATGCCTAAAAATAAATATTTGGACAGAAACAAAGATTTACTGGATGATGGTTAACGGGGGGAAGAAAAGTGTAAAAGCTGTATAGTTTTGTTTTTAGTGTAAATTCTAACATTAACACTTGTGATCTTAATTATATGATTATCAGCTTTATTTATTTTTTAGATTCTTCCTAGAGTCCCATTTTTTTCAAAGCAAGGTTGTAACTAGATTAATCACTCACACTGCTTCTGATTTGACATAAAAAACCAAACAATACAAACCCCCCCCCCCACTGAGTACAGAAACAATAGTACAGTCTCTCCTTCTTGTTGTCAGCTGTCTGTGGACAGGAACTATCACGCTGCCTGTCCCACGGTGCTCTACAGGACAAGTGATGATCGCAAAGTGTTTCCCAAATTACATCTGGATCCAGTGGGTCATAAACATGTGTATGTGCCATTTAGAAACCAGGTACTTAAATTATTTACTGATTATCTTAATGTCACATGTACCTGTGCTGCATTTTAAAGTGTTTGTTGTTCTAGATAAGGCGAGTTCCTGTGTCAAAGTGCAGCACGTACACAAATGTGCAGGAGTGTTGGTCTGCACAGGATCCATACTGTGGTTGGTGTGGCTCTAAAAGCAGGTGAGAGAAACAACATGCAGCTGACGTCTCCAAACTATTCTGAACTTGGTGATCATTTCTCCTTCTTCTCCTAGCTGCACATTTGAAGATGACTGCACAGATTCAGACTGGCTGTCCATTCCTGATGAGTCCCAGCACAAAATGATTTCCCACAAAGTTGAAAAGGACACAAACGGACAGGTACAGCTTACAAACACACTCGGGACTGTGATCATTTGTGGCTTTCAGGTATTTCTCACACATGTTCTTCATTTTCAGATTTTACTAAAAATCCACACACACTTGACTGTGGGCCAGGAAGTGTCGTCCAACTTTACCTGTCAGTTCACTGCAAGGTCCAGCTCGATTTGTGCTTTGAATAACCCTCCTCCACAGTTCCCACAATGCACCTGCATCCTGTCTGATCGTACACTTACTGCTGATGGTCAGTGAGTTTTCATAAATAATCCAACGAATGAAATACTTTGCATCACAACAAAAGTTATTTATTGATTTGTAGTATTTGCCAAAATAAGAAACTTAAATCAGAAATATTAATGACAGAGCTACTCTGACAGATAAAATATTCTAACTGTTTATTATTATAGTGGTACAGCTCAAACATATATACTACTAATAGTAGAGACTTTGACACTTAAGTTTTTTTTTTTAATGTACAGGTCTGCATGTCACAATAAAATTCAGACTTGGGACATCACAGCTGTCAGAACAACTGAGGTTAAACGACTGCTCTAACATGAGTGGACCACCAAGTTTCATGTTGTAAGTCCATTAATACTAGAAATGATTCAACGACTCAGACTGTGGACAGACTAAAGTGGTCCTGATGTGATTAACAGAAAGATCAGACAATCAAGTCGCAGTTAGAAATTAAAGAGAACGAAACCTTACTGATGAAAGCTGGAAAAGTTGAACAATTGAATGAAACTGTACGGACAGGATGGACAAGAGACGATAGGTCTTGTTGTGGGAAGTCTTTATACTGGTTTATTTCAGCAAAGCCATGAGTTTGCTCATGGCCCGGAGTGTACTTGAAAACATATTTTCATTATTAAATGTTCTCGGCAGTAAACTCCTACAGCGTCCTCAGTTCAGCTGAGCTTTGTTCAGTAGAACTTCTTGGCTGAACATCTGCTCTCTTCCTGTTATTCATTCAGGATGACGCGGACTGGGTGTTTCTGTTTCTGCATGAAAAGTATGGCAGTCTCTTTTCATTCCCAAAAGTACACGTAGTTGATTCCTCTTCTTGAATCCTTTCCTCGGCATCTTGGTCCCTCCTACCAGCTGTGGCAGCAGAGGAAATGAGGAAGAGAGATATTTAACAAAATAAGACATCCTGTCAGTTAAGACAGAAATGAACCATAAAGAACTTTAGCGACTGTGGATGAGGAATAAGAACTGCTTCAGTGCAGATTGGATTGACTGAGCCGACACGCAGTCAATTGGCTTAAATCAATGGAAAGATATGACCTCAGAAATGATTCTGAAACAAAAGCCATTCACACCAGGTTCCCCCAATCTTATAAACAGTACATTATAAGATTGGGGAAACCTGCAGTCAGCTGAGACTGAAGAAGTCACTTGGATGAGTGACGAAACGTTTCTCCCACAAAACGCTACGTCCAGATGAACAGAATCAACTTTTGGAGATTTACTTTCCTGGATGATTGAGAATGCATCAAGACATCTTAAAAGGTGCTGTATAAATAAAAAATTACTTTTACTTTACTTTACTACTGTATGGAAGAAGGACAAAGAAAAGTCACTGTGCTTGACCCTGAAACCAGAACCACAGGTTATTCATTCTAAACAAAGACCTAAAGACAAATTAATGAAGTGCTATCATGTTTTTGTTTTTTTTAAACAATACCCCAAAATAAATATGCATAGTTAAGTTCAGCTTTGACTTAGAATTATCAGAATGACATTGCTCATGTTATCCAAAATGACTTCACTTCTTGTTGGGCCAGCAGGATCTAATGACTGACCATCCTTCAAGAAATATCTCTAACTGATGCAGAGTCACTTTAATAAATGCATTTCATACTTCCATCCATCTCACCAATGCCAGATCCCTTGGTAAACAAACCAGATGAACTGCAATCAGAGATTTACTACAACTGCTTTTTCTGTGAGTGTTGTTTGTAGCTGAATCCTTCGTCCAAACATCCCCAATGCATCAGTCGAGGTACCGGGCCAGACATTACACTGCCATGACGGCAACAAAGACTCTAAGGGAAGGGGCCTAGAGCTCTGTGCTCATGTGCTTCAGGGTTGGTGCCATAACAGTAGAATTATAGACAGTCACTGCTCACCAGTCTTAGAGGCCAATGTGGAGGGCTTCCATATTGTTCCTGAGGACTTTAATCAGGTATGTTTGAAATCTGTACTCCCCAAATTCTACCAACATGGTAGTGTCCTAGAGGAAACAGGTCACTGGACCATTTGTACAGTAACATCAAGTATAGGCAAATTTGACGTTATCTCTTGCCCAGTTGGGTGACATCTCTCGCCCAACTGTGACAATTTGACCACCTCTCTCTGCTCCCCATTCTTACTCCTCAGGAACCACACACTGTAAAATGTAATTCTAGATGTTTGTTATTGTAACATATTATTCTATATCAGTTTGATGATAGATGACTGAAGTTGTTGTTATAACATAGAATTACAAGTTAAAAATGTCCCAATTACATTAAAAAAAAGCTAACTTGAAAACTCATGTCCAGCTAAATCAGCACCTTATGTGAACTTGACAATGTGGGCAAGTTGAGCACAGCAGGATTCAAAACTGTCCCACGTGATTGCTATCAACAATATAATGGTGGACTCTGCAGATGCTTATCTCATGCAAGTCAGTAGTTTTTCCTTTGTTTTGCAATTGAGCAGAGTCAAACCAATGTTTCTGAAATATTCATATGAAATGTTTCAGAAGCAGGCAGCACTCATTTTCAGAGAAATTGGTTCTGTGGAATTTGTTGCAATTGTAATTGAAGACAAATACAAGAGTTTGATGTCTTAGTTGTTATAAACTGATCTTTACTGTCACTTATTAAAGGTTTTGTACTATTTTAATATTTCAAGTTTTATGCGAACAGGTGTGACTGAGCACAATGAAGTTTAAAAATTTTGTAAATGTAAAGAATAACTTTTCTAAAATGGCAAGTGTCCCGTTGATACATTACATTAATGCAGACTTTATGTTGTTACTTTTAACACAGCAGTTTTTATCTCATCCTGTTGAAAGTCTGATAAGCTCATGCCATGGTGAGGGTTCGGTTGACCAGCTGTCCACAATTCACAAGAATCACTACTGCTCCTAAAGTATTGGTCAGAATTTAATCAAACTTGTGCAAAATAATCACCCAATCTGTCTTCACCCAAACTGGGCTCAAGACCCAGTTCAAATTTATTGCTTCACAGGGAGCAGGTGAAGCGCTGGTATTAGGAACAGACTGAGACAGCAGGCGCATCGCGCACCACTGCCCAGTATCCTACTGGCCAATGTACAATCCATGGAGAA
>NW_024585908.1:0-1252 GCF_018398535.1 Haplochromis burtoni
TCTGCAATTTTGTTGAAGAAAGATGTTGAATCTATTTAATATTTTAATATATTGAAAAATAATTTATTTCTGTGCATTTTTTTTTCACACTGCATCAAATTAAGGTTGATTACGTCGATTAAGTATCATGAGGTGGAGGGTGGTTCCCTATTTTTTATTTATTTATTTTTGTTGTTGCTAGGAGTTGGAACCCTATTAGTTAGCGTAAATATTAAGCAACCTAAGTACTCTTTAAAATACCAGAATAGGGAGGATGGTGTAGGTTTAAGTTTATTAGATTGATCAGTATTGCTGAACTATGAAATATTTTTTTTTGCATACAGGTATAACAGAATAGCTTTAGTGTTGTTGTTGTTTTAAACTTGAGTATGAACTTATACAAAATGCAGCAAGATATTTAAAAAAACAGTTTTGTAGATTAAAACACACTATATCGGATTCATATCGTTATCGGCAGATATCAAAATTTATGATATCGGTATCGGACATAAAAAAGTGGTATCGTGCCATCTCTAATACAAATACAGGCCATTTACCATTTTACTTTTACATTTTGAAATCTACAAAGGTTTGTACTTTGAGAATCAACTTGTGAGAACTGTGAGTAATGTTCATGTGTGTGAAAAAAAGTATATAAAGTGAGTGGTCCCTCTGCTCCTGCTGCTGCACTCACAGGTATGTAATTGTTGGAACAGATGTACAGCACTGATAGCTTTTTACTCAGTTGGATTCCCTTTTGATTACCTTTACTAAATATCTACAACCAATCTGATTATATCCTGTTTTTTTTTAAATTTTGAAAATGAAAATCTAGTAGCAGCCTTCTCATTTCTTTGTGTTGTTTTGTGCTTTGTTTTACAGGCCCACAGAGGAGGACAGCTCCGAGGTGGACAAGGGACGGATCCCAGGACGGTCCATCGGCGGTGGAGCTGGCCATCCTGGAGTCCCTGAAGAGGCCACGCCAGTCTCCAACAGAGTATTTCCTCCTCAGCCTTGTTCTTGCTCTGGAGAGCATGCCGCTTCAGACGAGAGTATTAGTGAAATTTCAAATTTATAAATTAGTTTTTGAAAACAGCACAGCTGTGTTAAATTTGGAAACATTGGACCCTAGCAATCAGTAGTTTTCTGATGAGGCAGCAGCTCTCCAGGGCAGAAACAGTGTTCTTATTTTTCTCATCCTTCTCCCCGAGGCTCTTCCACTTTAATCTAGGTCCTTTTTATTCCTGTCTCTCTGTAAATACTTATATTTTAT
>NW_024585908.1:2406-3669 GCF_018398535.1 Haplochromis burtoni
GGACAGGCGCTCTGCAGGTGGGATTGAGCGCCTGTAGTTGGTGTCTAGGCGGGCGATGCTTGGGCTAACACGGGACAGCAGCTCCTCAAACTGGGCAAGGGAAAGACAGTGGTACCGCTGAAAGTCATCCACACGCAGCTCCTGGAGCAAGTGGTGAAACTCACCAAACTGCTCACGCTTCTGGAGGACCTGATGGACCCAGGTACGGCGAGGACGTCCTTTACACCGCTGCTCGGCTCTCCACAGTAAATAGAGAAGGGAGACTCTCTCTTCAAATGCTAGATTGACAGCTGCCATCTTGCAAACATACCGTCTGGCACTACTTCCTCCCACATTTCCGCTTCACGCGAATAATTCGCGTTGGATGTGCGACGAGGTGCGAATGTGCACACGTCAAGCTAAGGGCGTCTGGGGCGTTTTGGTCGCGTCTATCGCATTCGGTGTGAACACACCGTTATAGATAACTGGATGTTGTGTGGTCAAATGTTTGTCTGTGTTGGAGGTATTTCCCCGCTTTGTAGTGATCGTGTGGAGGTTGTTAAGGAAGTAATGTATTACACATATTACACTGAGCATTTTTCTTAAGTTATGCAGTATGTTACTTAACTACTCCCAGAAGAAAGTAGTTAGACTGCTTGTTACTACTGATTTTGCTGGTTAGGGATGGGAATTGATAAGAGTTTAGCAATTCCGATTCCATTATTGATATGACTTATCGATTTGATTCCTTATCGATTCGTATTGGCTCCAGTTTGAGAGTCACAACCATCTCTAAGCAGCATATCAAAGACATTACATTCAAGTACATGCAAGTTAATTATATGCTGCGTAGCCAAATGTTTGGGCATGTTGGAGGTCTTTCCCCTCTTTGTTGTGATCAGTGTTACTAAGGGTCATTACTCAAAAAAGTAATTATTGCAAATATTACACAGAACACTTTTCTTAAAAGCAATGAAGTACGCTACTTAATTACACCCAGAAGAAAGAGATTCATTATATTTCTTGTTACATTGCTCTCATGTTACTCTGTTAAATGATCTGAAACACACTGTCTCGTAATTACTATTTAACAATATAAACCTACAGGCTACAGCCCCAGCAAAAAAATATCTATCCTAATTAGGACAGACGTGATCTTTCTCTTAGTATTCTAACATTAGGGGTGATCGTGGCTCAAGAGTTGGCAGTTTGTCTTGTAATCGGACGGTTGCCGGTTCGAGCACCGGCTCCAACAGTCTCGGTCGTTGTGTCCTTGGGCAAGAC
>NW_024585908.1:5016-6539 GCF_018398535.1 Haplochromis burtoni
CGGACCGTGGTGGTCTTTGGGTTTCGGATCCCTGGCCGGAGTTGTCTTCAGCCGGTAGTTCGCCTAGAGGAAGAACAAATAAATTTTGTGTAACCCATTGCAGTGTGTGCGTGGTGGTTTGTTGCTGGTCCCTACTAGAACTTTTATTCTTTTTTTGTACGGAGGCTCTCTTAACAGCTCCCCCGTAACAGTTCATCAGCAGCTGACTTTATCCCAAATGACGGCCCACTTTAGCACTGTGTTGGGCTGGGGTAAGCATTTACTTCGCTTTAACGTCACTCCGGGTTCTTGGCTAGCTTAGCGTTAGCATGCTAGCTGTGCAGAGCTATGAAGAGTTGAAGTTGTGTTAACAGTATTATCGGTTCTTGTGAGAGTGCAAGAACCAATTCAGTGCAGGCCAAATGACACCACCCACCCCCAGCCAGTGGTGAACTACACAATAGATAATGAGACACTTGTGATGTGCGGGCCCAGGATGGTGTTGTTGGTGGTCCAGGAGGATCCCTTTTAGCTCCTCTAGGAAGGTAAGGAGACGTTTGGTGTTGTAAGACACAAGGACAGCATACCGGTGGACAAGCCCCTCCGAACCCATGGCCGCACAAAGGGTAATATTACCCCCCCCCCGTTGGCCAGGGACCTCAGTGATGGCTCTTTGGCCAATGATGTTATGGCCTCTTTGCCTTCGTTTCTGCAGGTTGAAGCCAGCCTCATCCAGGAAGAGGTACTCATGAGGTCTGGTCATCGCATCCAACTGTAATATTCTCTGTGAAAATGTGAAAGTGCACAGGTGTTCAGAACAGCAGTCAATCAGGTAGCACAGTATTGTCCAGAAGTAATGTAGGCCACTGAGCAACACAGTATGTCCACTAACTGCACTGTGACAATGGATGTATACTTACTTGCACATACTCGTAACATAGGTCTTTGTGTCGCGCAGTGTTGCGCTTAAAGGGAACCCTATAGACCTGTTTCATCCGCATCTTTTTGCACCGGAGAACTCGGTCTATTGTGGCCAAGCTGACATCGTCAATGCTCTCAAAGTTGACATTATCGGCAATGACTTTGTCTCTGATGTCAGGGAGTCTGATGAGGTTGTTCCCACAAACCATATCCACAATGAGGGTTTCTTGTGCTGCTGTAAATATGGCAACCCTCCCACCTCTATGTGGCATTCTTTCAACTCTAAAGAAAGAAACATGTGTTGTCAATTGACATGTGTTACAATACAGTCACAACTGATTTGAAACCAATAGACTACTTTCACAGGTTTGTAAAACTGTATTGTGACAAAGAAAGCAATCGAGTACAATACCTGTTGTGTTGTCTGAATGCCCTGATAATGGTGGCCACGGTGAACCTACTCAGGTTTGGACGGTCTCTTAGTCCTGCTTCAGCCATTGTCATGCCATGGACAATGACATGGTCAATGATTGTTGCTCGCATCTCGTCCATAATGATGGTGCGAGGTTGTCTTGCTCTCCCTCCTGGACCTTCTCCTCTCTCATGTTGGCCTCCTCTTCCTC
>NW_024585909.1:0-3298 GCF_018398535.1 Haplochromis burtoni
TGTTATTTCATGATATTTGGATGTTGACCCGCACCTGGGATAAACACAACGATAATTGTGATCGTAATATAACTGACAAAAGGGGGATTGTTGCTTTCAGAAACTATTGGAATTTTTCAATTGGCTTGATGGCTCAAGATTTTGCAGCAGTCTGACCCAAAACCTGAAGTTGAATGGCCTAATGTCCATCGTTCAAAATCACCCCCAGTGTACAACTCTTTCTCTGCTTTGGTCAAGATGCTCTCAGCTGTTTTTTGTTGGTAGGGGAGAACATTTTGTTTCACTTTTCTTTAACATATCATCATTATGAACATGAACTTTTCATTTCAAGACCCTTTGTTTACCATGTCTTTGAGGATTGGGCAAGTGGCAAAGAGGTGATAAGGGATTGTAAAATCTTTCTGTAGGAGAGATCAAATGTGTAAGCAACAGCTATGTAACATGTAACCCAGGACTATGCTGGGATCTTCAGAGAGACTGCTGTCAGTGCTGCGATGGCTTCTCTCTCACTCAAGCTTGGGTTTATTAAAAGATGGTGGCTACTGCTCATTGTCTCTGCAGGCTTTATTAATTACATTTCCATAACAATGTAGTATTGTGGGCAGGATGGTCCATGTGGTCAGTTGAAAACAGCTCCTCAGTACCTCAGTCCTGCTGGCTGTCGAATTGAGAAAATGGAGAAGGTGAAGGATTGTGTGTTTTAGCGACTACTGACACCATCTAAAGCACACCTTGTTTAACTTCCTATTGTTACTTTATCAAGTTATTTTCATAGACCTTTAATGATTGTAGTAGATTATAGATGGCAGACATTGTGTCATAAGCCACCGCCTCTGTTAAAAGATGGTTGTTCACAGTTGACATAGGCTGTGTCCCAATTCAGCGACCGCACGCTTCGTAGTGCACGTACTCCGTTGACTACTTACGATGGGTACTACGACTGCGTGAAGTGCAGAAGTGAGAGGCTTGTGAAATGGGACAGTCTGAATGGGACAGTCTGGTCTTCGTCGTGCTGCTCAGATTGTCTAGCAACCATGATACTAACCACAAGAAACGTTTCATACAGCATTGTTTGACAGGAAGGAGAAAAAGTGTTTATTTGTTTGTTTATTTTTTTATAACATCACTTTGATTTCATAAGTATGTAAAAACATGACTGTTGGGCTTCATTTCTATAGCGAACAGTCATTTTAAGATTAGCCAGTAAATAACAATTAGTTAATGTTGTTGTAACACAGTAAGGGGAATTATTGAAAAGAATATATGACTGAGCAAATAGGTTCGACTATAGGAGCACAGGGGTGTGTTCAAATGAGACACAGAGACAAGAATGTAACTCAAAAGAACCAGCCAACTTTAGTGACATAAACCATAAGGTTGACAAGCACAGGTTAACGACACTTTACAATGGTAGAAAGGAAACTTACAAAAATTAAAAGAAAAGTAAAACACAAACTACTAAAGCAATGACTTGGCCAAGTGTTATTTTTGGTTTTCAATGTTCGGGTTTCAATGCTCGGGTGCACCCTAGTAACCTGACTCCTTAACTCTTATAGAAACAGATTACACAAATCCAATGTACATTCAAATGAAAATCTCACACTCTTTTCACATGTGGAGAATGCTCTACACAACAGCTCATTATTTAAAGTCCCAAATAAAAAATGTCCAAGGGGTAAAGTCCAAAAAATTCCCAGGGTGTGAAAGAAAATAGGGATGAGAGAATGTCAGTCAGTGGTCTTATGTATAACCAGCTGTGCGTGAAAGTGTGAGTGATACAGTCCTACCACACCGCAAGGTGCAGCAGATCATCAAGTGGAAAAGAAGCGAATCTCAGTCTCTCTAAGTCCAGGTGGGAAGGCTCGCCATCTATTTCACCGGAGGAATCCACCTCAGGAACAATTCAGCATACAAAAAAACCTGACCTGTCAACAGACAGGGTCAGAAGAGCAATTCAAATATTAATTATGCTGTTCTAGCTATAATTCACAACTTAGGATTTTGTTTAAATCACATTCAACATAAATTTGCAATAAAAATACTCAATTTGCAAAAATAAAACATCTCTTTTACACTGTGCATTACTGCAATATATTGTCAACATTCCTCTTTGTACACTGCAGAACACTTCTTCAAATATATTATGAAAACATTACAACTTACAGCCAAACTAAGTAAAGTTATTGCATATGCGACAATTATTAATCAAACAATTCAAATGAATTCAGTTACTGAACAATAAAGTACAATACACGCTTAAACTGAGACAGACAATATGTGCTAACCGATCTCAGTGCATCATGGCTGAAGACAATGGTATGGTGTCTCTCGGTCGGAAAATGCGGGGCTCTAAATAACCTGACGGGACATGGGTTTTTTTTCTCTTTAATTACAGTAATATGGCGTGAAGGAAAATATACATAAGTTGCGCTTCTAGTGTTACCTTACTTCTGGAAGCAGACTTCCAGAAGTAAGTCTGCTTCCAGAAGCAGACTTACTTCTGGAAGCAGAAGTAAGTCTGCTTCCAGACTTACTGAAGTTCCAGACTTACTGAAGTTCCAACTCAAAAACTTCAGTCTCTCAGGGATCAAAGTTTAGCAGCACAGCTCTCTGTGGCTGTATCCCAATTCAGGGTCTACAGCCTTAAAGGCCGTATTTTAAGGACGATTATGTCACTGACGAACAAGCGTTTTATGATGATCATGTTTCAAAGATTTTTATTGACAAAAAAACATGTTCTGGAAGTAGTGCCACTAAATATAATGGTATTTTTTGTCATGGGACCATACCTTTTTTTTTTTTTTTAAACCAAATTTTCTGTAAGTGACGTGCCTCAATGCTTAGAGAAACATAATCAAGGTTAAACGAAGGTGATTCTACTTCACCAACATGTAAATTATTAGGAAAATCAAGTTGTTAAAATAGGTTTTAAAAAAGAAGCAAATAAGCTCAGGTGTGGTTCTAGGAACAGACAACAGGGGTGTTAGTAGCAAGAAGTGGGGAATTATGATGGATTCTATCCTTGTCATATGTCTTCATAATTAAGGGAACTGAACAGTTTATTGGAGGACAGTTCCTTTTTACCAACTACGTTTTGTTCCATGGTAAAGAAATATAATTTTTAAAGCCAAGGGACTCATTGCATGGTATTAGATATGGTATCGTTAAGTATCGTGTAAATATGAAGAATACTGCTGTATCAACACTGTGGAAAAAAGTACAATGTGCAAAAGTGCAGTTAGAAGTCTTTTTTTATGACTCAAACTTTATTAGATTTTAATATACAAAAAAAACAACC
>NW_024585909.1:5505-6538 GCF_018398535.1 Haplochromis burtoni
GATTTGGTCCAATTCACCTTATAACCAGAAATAGCTGAAAACGTATTTATTATTGCCTGCAAGGAGTTTAAAGACTTTTCTGGGTCTGATATAAAAAGCAAAATTTCATCGGCGTACAACATCAGTTTATGACAATCTCTCCCTATACTGACACCTGGAAAATTGGGCTCCCTACAAATAGCCACTGCCAGCGGCTCAAGGGCCAGAGCAAAAAGAAGTGGAGAGAGGGGATCCCCATGCCTGGTTCCTCTACCTAGTTCAAAAGAAGGCCCTATTATTCCATTTGTGAGTACTGATGCATTGGGGTGTACATATGTAAGCTGAATCCAATTAATAAAGTTTTTGGTAAAACCGAAACACTCCAAAGTGGCGAATAAATATCTCCACTCGACTCCGTCGAAGCCTTTTCGGCATCCAGCGAAATCGCAGCTATGGGAGAATGGCTGTCCTGAACCGCCCACATAATATCAATTAACTCATGTGGCAACCAGCGGCGGCGTGGAAGTGAGCCGGGGCTCACAGGCAGACGGCCAGCACACAGGACCATGCAGCGTACCAGCCTCTGTTGGACGAGGACGAAGCGGATAGCGTGCCGCCCTCGGGTGTGGCAGGACCCCCGCGCACCTCGACTTCCGTCTCCAGCTTGGCAGGTCTCGCTGGTGCACCAACCTCCAGCTCACCCCGAGCCGCGTGCTGTCCACCCTTACAGTAATCACACGGTTGCTGTAACAGTACATACAATGGCTGCAACTCTCCTGCTACTAATGAAATTAGTTTGCTAATAGCAACAGGGATGAGTCAGTTAGTCAGTTGGGCTTGTGAATCATGAGTCAGTAAAGTGATTCTTGAGTACTGAACGATTCGTTCATGATTCGCACATCAATACACTCCACCACACCTGAGTGATAAGGTCCAAGGGTGTGTCCAACTCTCGCCCATACAGCATCATGGACGGGCTCAGGCCTGTGCTCTCGTGAGGCACAGTGCGCAGTGCAAAACAGATCTGGGGAAGATATTTGTCCCAGGAAGTGTG
>NW_024585910.1:0-6533 GCF_018398535.1 Haplochromis burtoni
GTGGCTGACTAAATACTTTTTTGCCCCACTGTATCTCATTCATCCATGAATACAAGCACTTTTCTCTATATTTTTTCTACACAAGTGCTTTCTAGCTAACATTTACGCACGTCCATATTTCGATGGATGCATCTGAGAGCAACTTGCCCCAGGATATCTGGGCTACAGGCTGGAGCAGCCAGGGATCAAACCACCGACCTTCCGATCAGTAGATGACCACCAGTGCCTACAATGAACATTGCTTTGATGCTCTTTATTTGGAAATTTTCACGTAATTGGCATGGTGATGTAGTTGCTAAACAACTGCCTTACACATGAAATGCCACTTGTTTGATTCTGAAAGCAGATGCAAACACAGTCTCCGGGGATCATAGGACATTTTGTTAGCTTTGGTTCTGAGCCAAGAAAACGATCCTTAAGTAAAAGGATTATGCTATTAGTATACAATCTGTACTAAATCAAACATGTAGCTCTATTGCTAAGGCGATCACTTGGCAAATACAAGAGAGAGATACCTGAAAAACATCTTAATTTGGGAATCCATGGGGTTATTTGAGCAAGCCTCGAGTGGCCATTTCAGGAACTGCAGTTTTTGGCACTTCAAACACAAATGTTTGCTAATGTCGAGTATTGTGGATAGCAAAACAAAAGCATGACCTACAAATGTCTGAAGCATCGTTTTAGTTTTTTCTTTCTGTTCCATCATAATGGATATAAAACAACAACGCATTAATCTCTATGTAGTTTTGAACGCACACATGGCAACTCAGCCAACAGCCTCAATCAGTCAACTGTATTCTTGCAGTGTGGCACAGAAACACACATGCTGTCCCCACCTGGGTTAGAATACAATAAGACGCAAGTGGTTTTTAAGAAAAATAAATGAATGCTCTGAAGTAAATGTCTCTCTGAAAGTGAATGTAACCTTTACCAGGTGCTGCAAATCTTAGAAAAAAAAATCTGTTGATGCATCTCGGTAGAAAGTGGTAAATCTGAGTGACAAATAGAGTTTTATAATACAAAATGTAGCCTGGGGATTGGGAAAGAAAGGGACAAAACAGGAAATAGTGAAGAAGAGGGAGAGAAAAAAAGGAAAAGGGAATGAAATGTAAACATGAAAAAAAGGCCAAGGGGCTTTTAAGTAAATAAAGTGAGCCAATGTGAATCGAGCAAACAACAAAACTCTATAAAAAACAGTTCTTTCTTTGTGTCTCCTAAGGCTATGGCGACCCAGTGCAGGCTGATGTCATGTTTGGTGCAGTATACAGATGTCCCCTTGCTGAAGACATGCTGAAGTAGATGCAGATCAGGAAGCAGCTGTGTCTCAGGCCACTGACTAGACAATAGCATTAAGAGAAGCCGAGGGAGATCATTCTGTCCCATGATGGTCTGACTGTGTGCATTTATTCTGTTTATCTTTCGCCAGCAGGAGTTTATTTTGAGGACTGCTTATGCGATAAGGTGGGGGAAAAAACACCGTGACAAAAGCCCAAAGAAAGAAAATGCAAAGAAAATGGAGGAGTTATTGTCCTGTTGCAGTATATTTGCTTGTGGACCTATTGCCTATTTCATAGCTTGTGCCCTTGGCCTTTCGTCTATGAAAGTTTCGATTAATATGTGAAACTGCTTCTGAAAAAGTCACTTTACCTTTAGTTGCCAAGCAACCGTCAATCTCTAGGGGTGAAAAAAAGAAGCCTGCAGAGAGGTACCAAAAACTGCAGTTCCTCGAGTGGCCACCAGAGGCTGGTTCCAAAAGGGAGTAGGCTAAATGTCATGCTCAACTCAACAACTGTACAGCTACAGGCTGTAAACAAAAGATGGACATGGCCCATTGATTTGCCCAATGGGATACCCCAAGTTGGGAATTATCATTGCATCTTTTTGATTTGCAGCCAAACATTATCACACTGATAAACTGAGGAACACCTATCAACCATACAGTAAAGTAGTGAAGTTATTCTCCTTTTGCCCTAAATGCATACAATTTAAGAAAAAATATGGATTCCAAAGACAAGGCCTTTTTGTCTGAATGGCAACCAGAGAAGAGCACTTCCATTCTTGTTTTACTTTTTAGACCTGTAAATATAAGAAAAAACCTTTGGGCCTCTATGGATGGTTTCTTTCTTTATAAGTAGGCCAATAGCTGCAGCCAGTAGCTGGTAGACCTCTAGAACTTCTTCAGGTTGCTACGTCCAAAAAAAAAAAAATCAGTTTTTGCCTCAACTTTGCATTTTCAAACCCCATCCATCTATTTTCTTCCACTTGTCCACTACAAGGTCGCAGGGGCCTGGTGACAGTCAATCAGACGTCGAACACAAAAAGCTAGACAATCGTTCATACCTATAGGCTATTTAGAACTACCAGTAACCCTAACCCATGTCTTTGGACTACACACAGAAAACTTCAAACTACACAGACTGGTTCCTGAGCCTGGTTCTGCTGGAAGTTTCTTCCTGTTAAAAAGGAGCTTTTCCTTCCCACTGTCGCCAAGTGCTTGGTCATAAGAGGCAGTTGTTGGGGGTATAGTAGGATCTTTATCATATAATATTAACTGTGTTGAAGCTACTGTTGTGATTTAAATATGTGAATAACATAAAATTGAACTGGATTGAAACCCTCAACCTACTTGCTGTGAGGAGACAGTGCTAACCATAAAGCTACCGTGCCACACATTTAGAGTTCTTCCAACTCTAAAATAAGTATTGTGACTCATGCTGCTGCTGATAATAAAACATCACACGGTGCGAAATGTTTTAATTCTGACAGAATAGAGAGCATCATTATCATAATTTCCTGCAGCAGTAAAGGCTTATAAAACAGTTTTTCTTCATTGTGTTTGCTATTTATTCATCACAGAATGCTCTACAGCTCTGATCACATCTGCCATAAAAATGAGGGCATTAGAACAGACACAGTTTACCCTTTTAAAACTAAGTTTTAACCTCAACTCCTTCCCATTCACAGCTTTTCACTTCATTACAGTGTTGGAAATTCATGTATTTTCAACACGGGCGGCCCCAGTTGGAAACAACGCCTGATCTGTGCAGGATAATACAGGACCATCACATAGACTAGCCAACACTACCCACTGTTCTCTTTGGATGAGAGAGAACGTCACATCAAACTGCATGCAGAAACTGGGCTGTTTAATGCTCCCCGACATCCATGCATACATTTGAGATCAAAATCCTTTAAAAACTCATTCACCAGTTATTCTTTTTTTTCTCCAACTGCAACAAAAGTCACTGTGTGAGACAGCAGTAAAACGCTGACAAGTGGAACTTTGCTTCAAGTCTAGTTTTAACTGAATGCGTGCTAAAATGAAGAGGTGACCTTAGTGTTGCAGTTGTGTTTGGCAAGGTAGCCATGTCTTCCAGCTAATGAGGTGACATTAAACTGACAAGAATCAGTGCTCGCTTTGACAGAATTACCTGTAGATCAGCAACAATTGGAACAAAAGAGGCCACAAAGACTTTTCTCTGTTCAGAAGATATTTCTGCAGTCATACTTCCAAAACTATGATGGGATTAGCCCAGAGCTGGTTGCTCAGGCTTTAAAAATCTAACAGCATGCCACATTTCCTTCTCTTTTATTTTCCTTCTTTCTCATAAGCCTGAAGCAAGTAGAGTTTTTAGTGTGAAATGGCACAATTAAAACTCATTCCCAAATGTCCCAAGACCAGAAGTAATAGAAACATGATACATGGGCGGAGCAATTTTATTTCTACAACAATACAAGTCAAGCTTCTCTCTTTATGGTAGGCTTACCAGTGTGCAAATCACCTTTATATATCTAATATTTTTTAATATTTTTTAATCATCTGCTAAAAACTTGTATTAACTGACCCAAGGCTTCCCTTGGAGTTCGTGGCACTGCAAAGCTTAAAACCATATTACCCGTGTATCAATTATGGATTTCCATTTAGGAAGGAGGCAGAGGCAAATTTGATAAATGAACTTTAAAAACATTTTTCTTTATGTCTAAAAGTGGAACAGTCTGTTACAACGCAAATGTTGATTACGAAGAAAAAGTCTATTACAAAGACTAAATTCAACCTCATTTGAACTTTTCCTGAAACTGGGTTGCATTTGATTCAAAGGTTTAGTCCAGATTGGGTTGTCGAGAACAAAATGCAAAAGCAAAATGAGCCTCCAGAGGGTCAAAATTACTGTTCGTATGTGCCAGTGTAGCAGGGTGCTGCAGTGGTTGGCATTGCTGTCTCATAGCAGGAAGATTATGGGTGTCATCTAGGTGGTTAATTAGGAAGAAGAGTTTACTTTCAATTTTGAACCAAATTTAGATGTAATTTCTAGATATCTTTACAACGACCTAAAGAGAAAGGTTTTTCCATTTTCAACCAAATCTCCAAGCACCTACTAAAGTCGTCTTTGTAAGTTTTTATCTGTCTTGGGTGAAACTTGTATGAAAAGCATACAAGAGTGAAAACAGATATAAGATCCCTTGAAAAATTCTATAAATGAAACTTGTATGTTTTGGATACTTACTAAAACAATACATGAAAGTAATGAGAAAGTGGCCACTTTCATGAGTAAATCATATAAGCCTTATATGACTCACTATATGAAGTAGGCCACATCTTATGCAAGTCTTTCATAAGTTTTTCTATTTCTTTTCCATATGGGTAATGATTTAGCTATAGCTTTCGCTAAAGGTCAAGTACAGTTTAGTGCCAAAGGCACTCTGAATGTGGCCACTTTGTTGGAGCTTCTGGTGAAACCAGCATTTATCCCAGCTAAAATTTTTATTTATGTTCACTGTTAATTATTCACATGTCAAGATAGATTTAAACATTTTTTTTACAGAATTGTCGTCAGAAAGACAGTTTCTGGGAAGCAAAAACCAACCATGCAATCAAACCATGCTCAAACATGATTGGTTAATAGCATTCTGACTTCAGCTGTACTACAAAATAAACCAGAAAACTAGTCCCAACCTAGAGATTCTATATATTCATAGGAAAAATCTGGAAGCAAATATTCATGCCTTGGCTATACATGGACACAGAAAGCTGGAAACCCAACGGTGGTGGGAGTGTGCTTCGGGGGAATCAAGTCAACTTCATTAGAAGAGCTTGGATAGTTGAAACTGATGCCATGAGGCCATAGCCACATTGCGTCTGCTGCTGTCATCACCACTGTGGGACTCACCACAATAACAAATAAAATGAAGGGGAAGCTTGTTGCAGCTGAAGCTTGTTATCTTCTAACATGTGGTTACAAATTTAACATGGTCCATTTCTGCCCAAACCACAATCATTTCCTAATCCTAATTCAATTCATAATCAGTGCACACGGGCCACAAAATCAAACCTCCTCCTTTAATCATGCTTGACATTAATATACCCTTGTATACATCCATATGGCAAATCTCATATCAGGCACACTGTGTAAGCTGATTTCTCCTGCCTGCTGTCGATGCTTCTTCTGCAAGGTGCTTTGGAACCTGCCTCCACCAAAGCTCCTCTTTTTCATGCTGCGTCTGACTTAATCAATGTCATGTCTGATGTCACTGATGCCTGCTCTGTTCTGTACCTCAAGGGTGGGTCTTGCTTCTGCTCTCTCTGCCTGAGGCTTCCCATGTATGCACATGAAAGGGCAAGGAGGTGTGCTCTTCCTGCCTTAGGCTTTCCACCTATGCCAGAACAGAGGCATACCACCAACTATAAACTGCTGTGGAAGGACTTTTTTTCTTTTTTAACTAAAGCAGTCTTGACTAAAGTAGTTTTGTTGCCTAAACTTAACCAAGCAGTGACTGAAAGTGGCCAAAAAGTGAAAAACATTGTCTTGTTCTTCAGCCTCTTCATGTAGACTTCAAAATAGGGCAATAAAGGACTCTTAACAAGGAGTGAGAATCTGCTGGTTTCAGAGCAAAAACAACTAATTAACTGGAAAACCAATCATGGTCCAGTATGCAGCTTACAGAAGTGATATGTGAGAGCTTGAAATCAAATGCTCAGACATCTGTTATACAGCAGTACCAGAGATAAAGTAAAAAAATAATATTTCCAGAATGGGAATGGGAAAAATGGGAATTTTAAACTAGCCTATTTGACCGTTGAACACCATAAAAGACACTTATGATTGTTAAAAGCATTTCTGATTCTTTTATTACTCATAAAACTCTCTGTATGGGTGTTTTAATGGCCGGTGACTATAAATATCAACAGTTATATGCATTCTAAAGACAATTTCACACATTGTTCCACCAGCTAGATTGGTAGTTTATTGTTTGTAGAACGGTGCAACAGAACAGAAACTCAAGCAGACACTTCAGGGTTAAGGGGCTTCTAATGCTGGGCTCAGACTCCAGGAGTTTTATTCCCTCTCCCAGCATTCGAGGGGGAGAACTACAGTAGGGCAAAAAAGTATTTAGTCAGCCACCGATTGTGCAAGTTCCCCCACTTAAAATGATGACATAGGTCAGTAATTTGCACCAGAGGTACACTTCAACTGTGAGAGACAGAATGTGAAAAAAAAAATCCATGAATTCACATGGTAGGATTTGTAAAGAAT
>NW_024585911.1:0-1017 GCF_018398535.1 Haplochromis burtoni
TTTAGTTTATTTACAGTAAACATCATTTATTCATCAAACCTCCAAACACACCAGCTCTGGCAGAAACACACAAAGACCAAAAACTCAGAAAGACAAGAATCAAAAAGCTTCCTCCAGCTTTACGATGATTAAACACAATAATGTTGCTGATGTTTCTGCAGGTGTGTGAGGAGGAGGAGCAGTGAAGGTACCTGTCCTCCCGCCACATGCAGGGCGATGGCGACGTGGTCCCAAACATAAAACTGAGGATCCTGAATCAGCCCCCAAACTTCCATCAGGTTTTTGTCACGTCTTTGTAAAAGCACATATCTGAGAGGAAGCAGCGTCTGAATCAGCTGACAGTGTTAAAGGATCAGGAACATCCACCAAATGTTGTCTGAGTGTGTGTGTGTGTGTGTGTGTGTGTGTGTGTGTGTGTGTGTGTGTATTGTAACATCTGTTTCTTACTTGTGTGTCCCACACATGGCCTCGGGCCTCCAGGTGAAGCGTCCGTCCCTGTAAGCACAGATGGTGTTCGGAGGGTCATTCAGCATGGGATACTCAGAGAAGAGCTCGTCATTGGCTGAGCTGTGGACCAGCACAGCATACATCACTTCCTGTCTGTACAGGGAAGTCCTGAGAACACGCATGACGGGCGGGCAGCCGGAGCAATACTGGAAAAAAAAACATGTTTTGATGACAGACTCACACCAACTACACCGGGCTTCATCAGTGAGCCGGGACGTTGTACAGACGTCTCAGTCAAACACATAATACATAAAATGTTCCACTGAGGTGAAGCTGACCAGCTAAAACAGAAAATCAGTGATCACATGAAGGAGTCAGGGAGCTTTTTCAGTCTGAGGGGCTACACTGACAAAATCAAGTTTAAAAATCTTCATTGAGCTAATTAATGTTAATTTACACTGAAGGAGTCCGTACCTGCTCGCTGTAGGCCTCCAGCACCTCCTGCACCGTGAAGGTGAAGCGGTACGATCCATACCTGGACTTCTCACTGAAGGCTGGAGACGAGGCAAA
>NW_024585911.1:2081-3807 GCF_018398535.1 Haplochromis burtoni
TGCTGACCCTTTGGACCTTGACACCGTTGGTGTGGATGGGCTGGTGTTCCCCGACTGGTCGTTTCCAGTAGTCCACTATCATTTCCTTTGTTTTGCTGACATTGAGAGACAGGTTATTATCCAGACACCACTTGTACAGCGCCATCACCTCCACTACAGGCCGTCTCTTCATTGTCTGTGATGAGGCCTATGATGGTTTTGTCATCCACAAACTTGATGATGGTGTTGCACTTATGTTTAGCAACACAGTCGTGTGTGAACAGGGAACACAGGAGGGGGCTAAGCACACGACCCTGTGTTTAAAATAAGTGTTGAGGAGGTGTGCTTACCAACTCTCACCACCCACAGTTCAGAATCCATCTGCGGAGAGACGTTTCCAGCCCGAGGTCGACGAGCTTCGAGGCAACTTTTGGGTTGACCTTTTAGAAAGACCATCTCACATCTTCTATTTCGAGTATTAAGGTTACAGCCTCACTGCCTGCCTGAGGGAAAAGGACTTGCTTTGTGTTTTCTGCATCAAAACGAGCGCAGAAGTTGTTGAGCTCATCTGCAAGAGACACGGTGGACTGAACGCTGCATGCTTGTTTCCAGTATAGCCTATAACAGAGTCTGTGAATTTACTGATGTTGCGATCAGCAGCATTCTCAAATATCTGCCAGTCAGCTGTCTCAAAGCAGGCCTGTAAGACCCCCTCAGCCTCGCTGTCCCATCTGTAAATGACCCTGGAAACTGTTTTGTCCTGTTTAAGCCTCTGTCTGTATGCAGGCAGCAGCAGTATGGGACAATGCTCTGCCAAAGCTGGACGGGGGAGGGGTTTGTAGCAGTGATCCAGTGTTTGATCACTGCTGTAGGGACGTTTCTTCATGTTGGCTCTGTTAAAGTCTCCCAACACAATAAAGGCAGCTTCAGGATTTTTGTAATCAAGTCCTCTGATGACGTCATACAGGTCGTCCATAGCTTTATCACCACGTGGGGGGATGTAAACAGCTGAAGGAGAGTTTAACTGAAGGTCAGCAGCTGGAGGGTCTGAGTGCAGTGCGTTTTTAAGATACACACATCAAAGACTTAACCATGAAGCACACACCTCCTCCCCTTTTCTTGCCTGAGGTCTTCGTTCTGTCCCCCGGTTTAGTCGGGGACGCTGGGCTGCAGCCATGTCTCTGTGCCTGATGTCCTGTTTAACACGCAGCTCGTCCAGTTTGTTGTCCAGAGACTGAACGTTTGCGAGCAGGACGCAGAGGTGACTTCAGTACCACGATGTCGAAACTGCTGTAAAGTCCGCACTGGCTGATGAACGCACCGAATACGTGGTTGAGCCGTAAGCACAGAAAGAGGAAGTAGCGAAAAGTAAATAATAAAGTTTTGCTGAGATGACTCGGAGCTCTGCTCACTCAAGTCCAAACATGTATTTTATCACAAGTTCATCCCAACAGGCCTTTCACTACATGTTTAATTACACATCAGAAAGTCATTGTTACAAACGCGCCGTTACATTATTACCAGTTAACCGTGTGAACCTGAGGCCACACACCAACGATCCCACTGAAGCTTTCCTTTAGTATTATCAGCGTTAGCTTACCCGCGCTCTGCTCCTTCCACGCAGTAAAACCAAAAGTACTGTCCGCGTCTCCTCAACATCTGTGAGCAGCTTGACCTTTTTACTCCCTCCGCCTCCTCCAAACGGAAATCAGCTGTGTGTCCTCTTTCCGTCCGCAGATCGTCCTGC
>NW_024585911.1:5215-6524 GCF_018398535.1 Haplochromis burtoni
GGGGCAGAGGGAGTGTTCGCCCAGGGCGCCAAACAGGCTAGGAACGCCACTGCCTGTGGTAAAAAAAAAAATACTCCAGTAAAAGTTAAAGTAATGAAGCAACAATTTTTACTCAAGTAAAAGTGAAGACGTACAGAAATGTAAGTAAGAAAGTAAAAAAAAGTTGAAGGGCGATTCTACCCAGCGGCGGCCTGTTTGGTGCCCTGGGCGAACACTTTTCTGTGATTTCACATGTTTGTTGAGCTGATAGAAACGTTTCTCCCTTCATGCTTCTTCTGCAGCCCCGCTCGAAGCTGACACCACAGACAGACACCGGCGCTGCTCCCAGTGCCAATAAACGGCGTCGTTGTACCTAAAGATAAAGAACACATAAAAGTCTGTTGGATTCCAGTTTCTCGTGATGCGAATGTCGTTTGTGTCTCAAGATGATTTTATATCATTCATGAGGGATACATCTGAGATATGGTTCACATATTATAGGCCAACAAGTTACTTGTAGCAGCTTATACATAACAGAAATCACGTTTTGGCCAAACCCCAGTTTAACATGGAAATGATACTGCTGAGCCTAAAGAGACGAGTTTTGATAATGTAAGGAGTAGAAAGTAAAAAGTAGTCCAAAAAATAAATACTTAAGTACAGATACCTGAAAATTCTACTTAAGTACAGTAATAAAGTATTTGTACTTCATTACTTCCCACCTCTGCTGACCCCTACATGGCTCTTTGATACACACAACACAACATCTGAGCACAGAGGACGTCCTCATTCTTCTTCTCTCGTGTTAACGAGGCAGTGACAAGAAGAACCAAACAGGTCCAGAGTCTCATGGAGTTCGTTTATCTCTCATCGTGCTGCTTTGGAGGCTGGTGGATGTTTGCATTGGTCTCCTGGGTGGAGCATCATTCGACCACCCTGTCACCATCTCAAGGTTGCTACTTGTTAAACACTGCCTCTCCCACCAGCTGCATTTCTTGACAGTTTCTCGAGCTCGCCTCACCTGCAGCTGCAGATCCCCTGATAAGAGTTTTTCAGGCTCTTTTTCTACTTTTCTTTGTTCTTCTCACCAGGTTTAAACTGCAGTTCGGACTCAAATCAGCAATAAACCCACAAATTCTGACTCATTCACAAACGCAGGTTTTATAGTATTACACATATTACTGGCCCAACAGAGACACACAGTATGTGTGCTGAGGGCAGACAAACTTCAAACTACAACAATGACAATGTGACTGTAGGAGAGACCTGACCTCACTGATGGAGCCCCACCTGCTCTGGCATCCACGAATCTCTTTAAACCAACCTAATG
>NW_024585912.1:0-6515 GCF_018398535.1 Haplochromis burtoni
GTCGTCGTTATCGTCCCCCTCGCACGTTTTATTACTCCGATTTCAGTGTTTTTACTTCACAACTAAAGCGAGCAGTTTACTTTGTGTGCACTAACATGGACTCGAATCAACCAGCGCCACCTCTGGCCAAGTGTCATAGCCTACAGCCAGATCAACTTGTGACACACATCTGCACCATGTTTGAATTCGTTTCATGCACAACACATTTGTACCTTGTTATGCCTTTTGGTCAAAAGTCACTAGTTAGCGCATAGTCTGATTAAGTTATATAAGCAAAGTGATAAATAAGTTCAAAGTTAAGAAATATTATAAATGATTCATGCTAAAAACAGTTAAAATGTATGGGTTCGTAATTTGCTCAGAGTGAGACATCGTTATCACAAGCGATCTTTGTATTGTATGGGCGGAAATGGGAGCGAGGGAGCGCTCTGATCATTAACCTATCTTTGACGTATTTCCTCCATTAATGCTGTGCAAAGTGCTTCGGCAGTATTAAAAGAGTGAACGAGTTCATGTACACGCTAAGAGTGCCCTACACGCTTGTACCTTGGGAAACGTTCGTCTTTGTGAGTATTAATATTTTCAGAATTAACTTTTATATGTCTTTACCTGGAGTGAACTGCGATGCTAATGTAACGCACGTGTTAAGCTAGGCTAATCAGTAAGTTTGTCATTAAGATGCGTATTAGCTAGCAATTTATTTTCATTTTCTGTATGTTTCAGTTGCAAATAAGAAATAGCCAGTGTTGGGAAGGTTACTTTTAAAATGTATTCCATTACAGAATACAGAATACATGCCCCAAAATGTATTGTGTAACGTATTCCGTTACGTTACTCAATGACAGTAACGTATTCACACGTTACACACACTTTAACACTTTATTCTGAATACTTTGGAATACTTAATATATTATCATGCTTTTTACAACAACGTAATGTACTATTGCTGTGTGATTTATAACTGAAGGTCCGCGACTCCGAACTGTAGGAAAGGGACCTCTGACTAATACGGCAGGGTCCCTGTCGGCTCGTAGCCGAAAAATAGCTTTACTTTGTTGTGTGGGTCAACTTTTCTTGACAGAGAGAGGCGTTGAAAGACTGCTCCAACGGAACTTATTGTTTTCGGAGGAAAACACGAACACGGTGTACAGTCGAGCCTTAATAGCTTACTTATACCTTTTTAAACGGTAACTGTAACGGAATACAGTTACTCATATTTTGTATTTTAAATACGTAACTGCGGTACATGTATTCCGTTACTCCCCAACACTGAAAATAGCAAGGAGAAGCCTTGAGAGAGGATAAGGCTTTAAAGGATCTTCATTAAAGACAAGAAAAGCAAGCCTTGTGTGGAAGATCTCCTCTATTTTGTTCGCTAGCTGTCTAGCTTCACATGGTCACGTGTCGTGAGGGCAGCATATACCTTTCAATTGTGTCTGTTTGTGCGTCATGCAAATAAACATTTGAAATGAATGAAATGGTATCATGTATCTATTTTTGGACCACATTTGTAAAAAATTCCAAATTATATACGCAAAGTCATAGGAATCACCACCCCTGTTCATCACGATTTTAATGTTTTTGTTTTAAATCTAATTTAGGAAGATTCATGTTTTAAAACAAGCACTTTTTGTGAGAAATGCAAGAAGTACATCTGCAGTAAGCACACAGTTACATTCTGTCCATCATGTGGACAAAATTGAAAATGTTGAACATTGGAAAACTGAGAATATCGGGCAAGTTCAAAAGAAATGTGTTTGTAAGAACGAAAAACCTTTACCAAATTGTTCCTAAAAATAGTTATGGAACGTCAAACTGTATGTCTGTGTTCTACATATTGTAACGATGGTTAAATGTTATTTCACAGTGACATGTTGGTTATCTCTGCACACTGTTGTTACTTCTTTAAGATACATGTTTGGTTTTGCTGCAGGAAATAGGGAGTTAATGTGTGCAGGAAGGGGAGGGGGGTCCTTGTTGTTGGGTGACTGTGCGGGGCTGAAGTGAAGTGTTGTACGAGGGCACTGTCCCCGGGCACCCCGGGCACTCTCCCCGGTAAACACAGGCAAACGGGCCGTTTGCCTGTGTTACCGAATAAACGGACAAACTGACATCCAACCGTCTGGTTCTTGTGAACGTTACACTGGTGTCAGAAGTGAAGAAAGAAAAAAAAAAACCAAACAAACCCCAAAACACCCGACACCCTGTTGCTGGCAACGCTGACCGTCACGAGACACGAGGATGTTGCCGGGCAAGATTAAGAAGGAGACGGAGGAGAGGGAGGTTCGTCCGCGCTTGCCTGCCCATAGAGTGAGGGAAACGGCGCTGCGGCTGTCTGCTGAGGCTGGATTTTTAGCTCTCTAGGCTCAGGAACTTTTCGCACAGCGGCCGCGATTCCGGCAGGAAGGAGTCGACCTCGCTTGGCGCACCGTCACGTGATGTAAACAATCATGGCGGCGCCCAGCAAGCTGCGGCGAATATAAAAACGTCTAAGTTCAGCGGCAAGACGCCATGGGAAGTGTTTATTGCATAGTTTGAGCTGTTAGCTGTTGCAGCTGGCTGGTCTGAGGAACATAAAGCTCTCCAATTGGCTTTGTGCCTGTGTGAGGATGCAGCTGCATGCCGCCTGCTGCTGACCGAGGAGCAAAGGGGAGATTATAATGCTCTGGTTGGGGCACTTCAGAGGCGCTTCGGGCAGTATAACCAACCAGTGCTGCTGAGGTCGGAGTTCCACAACAGACGCAGATTGCCAGGAGAGCCCCTTCGCATTTTGGCCCATGAAGTCGAGTGTCTTTGCCGGAGGGCGTATGACAGCATGCCACCATCAGTGCAGGCGGAGTTACCTCGGGACCAGTTCCTGCAGGCCCTGAGCCCTAAAGAGCTCCGTATACAAACTCAGCTTGCTCGACCGGCCACACTCAGTGCAGCCCTGGAGCTAGCGTTGGAGAGGGAGATGCTTGCAGGATCCTCTGGGGGCGCTGATGACACACATGTGGTGAGGGCTATGTCAGCACCTGTGGAGCAGATGGAGATGCCAGCGGGCCTGTGCAGTTTGGTTCAGACGGCTTCTCTGTAGTCGCCTTCCCCTCGGGCTGGCCCACACCGCCGACCACAGAGCTGCTGGGTATGTGGACAAGTCGGACACCTCATCAGGCAGTGCCCCAAGCTTGCAGCGGTTCAGGGAAACGCCCATGGGCCCGTGTAGGTGGGAGTACACGGGCCAGGGAGAACGGCATCCCCACACCACCATCTCCACCCGGTGCGGTCATCGCTGTGGGCTGGACCCAGGTTGGCGACTTTTGCCATGTTCCAGTGACGATTGCGGGGGTGTCCTGTACGGCCCTTCTGGACACGGGGTCCAATGCAACGCTGGTCCGACCCGATGTTGTGCCAGCCGGAGCTGCTGTGCAACCAACTAATGTGCGACTTAAGACTGTGACCGGTGATCTGGCCCCAATTAGAGGGAGGGGAGTGTTCCAGTTTAACCCCTTAGCAGTCGGACGTACCGCCCACGGTACGTCCGACTGCTAACCCTCATAGGCAAAATTTGTAGGACTGCTAAGGGGTTAAGGTGGGGGACCTTGGTGTGCCTTATGCTGCCTGGGTGGCTGACGTGCAGGACGCCTGCATCCTTGGGCTGGATTTTTTGCGAGCCATTGGTGGTGTACTGGACTTAGTCAAAGGCTTCCTCGTACTCCCTGATGGGAAGAAGGTGCAGCTTATTCCGCCCCCGGTCTGCCCAGCATCTGCCGCGGCGTCCACCTCCACCTCGGAGACCCCTGCAGACCCGCCAGCAGAACAGCAAGCGGGGGAGGAGGAGAGGCTCTCAGCAGTGAGGAGCATCTGGTCAAAGAATTGTGAGGGGCTGACTCCACAGCAGCAAGAGAGTCTATGGCAGGTACTAAGAGAGTTTAGTGACATTAATAAAGTTTACTTTGACTTCAGCAGGCGCACTGTATCATAATGTATACTGCTTTCGTGTTTGTTGGTTTGTTTTAAGACGCTGTGCGCAGAGGTTCAGGAGCAGAAGTCCCATTGTAAACATACCACGGCAGACCTGACGATGTTTGCATGAATGCGCTTTTCAGCATGTCTTTATTGACCACTTTTCACACATGGTTGCTTGTACGCACAGTAGCGGTTTTAGATACGGGCGACACGGGCGGTTGCCCGGAGCGGCATCGTGGTGGGGGGCGGCATCACTGGCATCGGCAAAAAATAAATAAAAAATTGCTCGGCTCATGCTGCGCGACGTCATGCCAGCGCATACTGGGGATGGCATAGGCACCGATCGGTTTTCTATCGCCCATTTGCTGGGAGTAAGGGCGCCCTTATGGGCTCAAAATGTGGTCATAAATATTTTGTACTTGTAAATCGGTTTTATACTTGGAAAAAAGATTTGAATGTGTAAAAAAATTTGTATGTGTAAAAAGATTTGTGTGTGTGTAAAAAAAGATTTGTGTGTGTGTAAAAAAGATTTGTGTGTGCGTAAAAAAGATTTGTGTGTGGACTTAGCCAAAAACCCCCTGCAAGTTACAACTACGAATTTTGACCCTTTTTTCTTCCTTTCATCTGATTGGTCAATGTCATGTCAATCACAAATGTAACAATCCAATCAGAGAACAGATGGGTTTGGCTGTCGGAGGGGCGCTTTTTTTGAACTGCAGGTCTTTGAAGGGAATAAATGCCCTTTTACATGCCAACCCAGCGTTTTCCTTCATCACCACGAAGGAAAACAGTCTGTGGTCGTCCGAGTTTGGTGATTTTTGTGTCACAGGTCTACGTGTTTAATACAGGGACTTCCACAGCCTTTTCAACAGCGCTGCGGACCGCGGGGTGGGGGCGGGCAGTGTTTTGGAAATGACAGTCTTCATTACAAAGCTTTCTTCGTTATGAATTAGCATACATGTTTTTATTGAACATTTGAAGAACTAGCAAAAAAAAGAAACTCTTGTAGAGGACATAAAGTCAGAGATAGAAACGACAAGGAGCAGGTGCATCTAGTACAGGTAGAGCTGCTGCAAAAACCCACAGAGCCCAGCAGCCAGCGCAACAAATTCTGGATCCTTTGCTTTTAGTTAGCATTAGCAGCACATCCTGCGTCCCATGTGAAAGGACCTTTATGCTGCGCACTGTGACTCACAGCAATGTGGTCATAAATATTTTGTACTTGTAAATCGGTTTTGTACTTGTAAAAAAGATTTGTATGTGTAAAAAAGATTTGTGCGTGCGAAAAAAGATTTGTATGTGTAAAAAAATTTTGTGCGTGCGTAAAAAAGATTTGTATGTGTAAAAAAGATTTGTGTGTGCGTAAAAAAGATTTGTGTGTGGACTTAGCCCAAAAAACCCTGCAAGTTACAACTACGAATTTTGACCCTTATTTTCTTCCTTTAAGCTGATTGGGCAATGTCATGTCAATCACAAATTAAACAATTTAATCAGAGAACAGATGGGTTTGGCTGACGGAGGGGCACTTTTTTGAACTGCAGGTCCTTGAAGGGTGTGAAACCATGTGTGAAAAGTGGTCAATAAAGACATACTGAAAAGCGCATTCATGCAAACATCGTCAGGTCTGCCGTGGTATGTTTACAATGGGACTTCTGCTCCTGAACCTCTGCGCACAGCATCTTAAAACAAACCAACAAACACGAAAGCAGTATACATTAAGATACAGTGCGCCTGCTGAAGTCAAAGTAAACTTTATTAATGTCACTAAACTCTCTTAGTACCTGCCATAGACTCTTGCTGCTGTGGAGTCAGCCCCTCACAGTTCTTTGACCAGATGTGTGTTTGTGTGTTTTTTGGGGGGCGCGCCAGAGGGAGTGTTCGCCCAGGGCGCCAAACAGGCTAGTGTAACCGGTTTCTGCTTCATGCCGCTGCAACAGTTCGGCCCAAACAGACTCCTCGACTCTGCGTTGTGTAGTGTTTTTAAAAAGACAAGGAGTCTCTGATCGATCGTTGCCACTTTATTTCCTGAATGGAAACAACAGTGTATTATGTCGCGGTTCGAATTTTGAGGAAGAGACATATGACTGAGAGTCCATAGTGGGTCAACACAAATTATTTTATTTAAAACACATACATGTGGTGAAGATAGGCTCTGCAAACATCAGGCTCCATCTCCCGCCTTACAATAGGTGGTTGTGATATTTATACTTATGATGACCAGTAACTCGTGTCACTAAAACAGAACAGTTCCTCCAGATGCATCCATTTATTCTACTTGTCTAGACTTAAACAACACTTGCAATCAGTTTACCCAGACAGGCTATGTCTGTGTCGTTAATCTAAGTGCATGACCTCCCTCTACGTCATCTGTTACCAGGCAAACTCCACAGCACAGGGCACACGGCCTTTATTTCCTTTCTTAAACAATCATAGAAAACATTTGTTAAATTGTGTGTGTGTGTGTGTGTGTGTGTGTGTGTGTGTGTATATGTATGTATGTGTATATATGTATATGTGTATATATGTATGTATGTATGTATGTATGTGTATATATATATGTGTGTGTG
>NW_024585913.1:0-6512 GCF_018398535.1 Haplochromis burtoni
TCCCGGTACCGGCGTTTGGCATCTCTCACTGTGCGCCGCACGCCATATGAGGCCGCTTTGTAGGCGCTCATATTGCCAGTGGCAAGACCCGCGTTGTAGGTGGCGGTCCTGGCATTCACTGCAGCGCAGATCACTCTGTCCACCCACAGTTTCTGGTTCGGGAATGTGGTGACTCTCGCAGTGGGGATAATCTCCTTTGTTAGCATATTGACGAAGCATACTGCTACTTCCGTAAACTCGTTGATGTCGACTGCGCATGCTCTGAACATGTCCCAGTCTACGTCGTTGAGTGCGTCCTGTAGCGTAGCTTCTGATTGGGCAGACCAACATTTCACCTCCCTCATGGTTACTTCTTCCCTCCGTATGTTTTGTTTATACTGGGGAATGAGGAAGATGGCGTTGTGGTCAGACTTCCCAAAAGCCGGGTGTGAGACAGCTTTGTAGCCCTGCTTGTATGGCGTGTAGCAGTGGTCCAAAATTCGATCCCCCCTCGTCGGACACAAGACATGCTGGTAAAAGTTTGGCATGACTTGTCCGAGGTTCGCTTTATTAAAGTCTCCTGCTACAATGAGGGCTGCGCCCGGGTCCTTGTTTTGAAGCGAACTCAGCATATCATATAGTTCGGACAAAGCCATACCTGTGTCCGCTTGGGTTGGGATGTAGACCACTGTGGCGATGACCGAGGTGAACTCACGGGGCAGATAGAAAGGGCGGCACTTAATGCTCAGGAATCCCAGATGTGGCGAGCAGCCGATGGAAAGAGTAGAAATGCTCCTGGCATCACACCACTTTCTGTTTACCATGAAACACACTCCTCCACTTTTGGTTTTATTTGACTCTGCCGTTCTGTCCATGCGGTGCACAAAGAATGAATCCGACGGAGTTACGGCCTGGTCCGGCATGGTTGGGGTCAGCCATGTCTCCGTGAAGCACAGAATGTTGCAGTCCCTCATGTCGGAAGGTGGACATGAGGAGGACCTGAGGACATGAGAGTCACCTTCCATGAAGTTGGAAGGTGACTCTTGCTCTTAGGTGCGCGATGCGCCTGCTGTCTCAGTCTGTTCCTAATGCCAGCGCGTTTCCCCCTAGCGTTTCTTTGTTCTACGCCTCGGATGAGCGGCCCGTCCTTTGGTGTTCTCCGCACCCCGTAGTATCTCTGGCGGCCAGGAAGGGTCAGGTTTAAAAATGCCCGACAGAAGATCACTTGTGCAACCTTGTCACCGATGTTTACAAGTGATCTTCTGTCGTATACTATAAAACTAGATGATTTTGGAATGTAAACCAGGACAAAAAATAAGTAAAAAATGAAAAGAAATAATAACTAACCACCTTATTGTGGTTGGATTATCTCAGTTCTTCTCCCAACTTAAGTTTGGTCCATTTACAGCATCCAGCCATGCAATTGCATTTTTCCCTTACTGTTGACAACACATGTGCTAACTTTTATCGAATGGAAAAAAGTTAGCGTTCATCCTCCAGCTTCAGTATGTTTATATTATGCTAAAATAGCTGTGTCGCTAGCCAGCATGTAGCGCATCATAATATACCAGCTACTCCAATTTCAGTAACCCTACAAACGTCACTGCTGTTTAGTTTTCTGCTTTCATTTGTGTCGGAAGTGAAAGCAGAGCTGTACGTTTAAATTTTTCAGAAATCCCTCAATCAGTAAATGGTATATTATTTAATCATAACAATTTTTGGGGAGGCTTCCCATACCACTAGAGGGAGGCCATATAGCACCAGTGGTACCCATACCACAGTGTGAGAACCACTGGTTTACAGGATTATAAAGCAAACGCATGCACTAAAAACTTTTGAACAGTCAAACAATGTCATATTGCTCACACAGTAAAGCAAACAAAAGACTTTCACCTAATAACACCCTAAATATCAGTTCCACATGTGAGTATATCTATGGCGTTACTAGCAGCGGCGGTCCTAGCCTGTTTGGCACCCTGGCCAAACACGCCCTTGATCCCTTTACCCCTAGTCCTAAAGTGTATATTTATTGTCTTACTCTTCTTATATTTATTGTTTGTTTACTTGCACTGCTGTAACTAGAGCCTTGACGTCTTGGCTCTCGCGCTCACTTTTCTCATATAGAATTTAGAAAAAAAACATTGGTGCAAATTTTAAGTCTGTATCATAATGTCTGGTGTTTTCATTTTATTTTGCGAGTTGGTTATTAGATGCTGCTCCAGCCAGCCAGAGAATCCCCCGCCACCCCGCCCTCTCCTCCCTGTGCTGCAAGCAGCAGGCGCACCTCGCAAGCGGAGGGTGCCCTTACTCCCAGCAAATGGGTGGCAGAAATCCGATTAGTGCCTATGCCATTCCCAATATGTGCTGGCATGAAGTCAGGGCAGCATGAGTACAAGCAGTTTTTTTTTTGACGATGCCCATGATGCCGCCCCCCACCACGATGCTGCCCCAGGCAACTGCCCGTGTCGCCCTTATCAAAAACCGCTGCTGCTCCCCTTTTACAGTTCTTAGTAAAATCCTCTGCCACTCATCAGCAGAGAGCAACGAGTGACGTAAGGGATTACTATTGCAAAAAAGGTAATTAGATTACTGTTACTTTCCCATAAGCACGCTGCGTTACTTTGTTACTGTGATTTGGTTTGCGAGAGTGTCTCATGACAATGACGTAAGTGAGTCAGAGAATGTTGCATATAATTAAAATTTTCCTTGATGCGTAAAGTTTAAAGATTAAAACTAATCAAACAAGTTTTAAAAAGAGGCGTTTTCATTTGATTACATTTTATATGATGGATTGTGCAGAAAAAGTAGAATTGGGCTGAAACATCTATTGCTTTATTACCTATCCAGGTTGTAAATCATGTTTTTAAAAAGTAACAAACTAATTACTTTTGAAAAAGGTAATCAGTAAAGTAACAGGATTATTTTTTGGGGGAAGTAATCAGTAATTACTTACTGATTACTTTTTCAAGTAACTTGACCAACACTGCTCATTATCCCTCTGCTTCCTGAAGTACAGAAATAGGTTGAAAACAGGAGTTAATAAATTCTGCAGTCCACTACAAATGGCACTGAACAAAAATTAAACAGTTAAATCTCTCTATATATGGCCCCATTTTAAAGCCTAGGATAGTCTTTTGACAGTAGAATAGGATTCATATATATTGCATACAATCACTTTCTGGCACAACACCTGGAGCTAGAGGGCAAATTAATCGCATGAGTGCTGTTTGACTGAGGAAGAATAAAGTAGTCGTGGTAAGCCAAGCACATGACCACTTTAAGATGACAAAGCAACAAGGTGATATATACCAGTTTTTAAATTGTGCTAATAGGCCACATAAAACCAGAGTCATGACAAACAATATACACGGTGTTTTCCTGAATAGTTTTGTTACGTTTCGCACTGTCTAAGGACAGCGTTAGTGAGCACTCTCTGCTTGTGACCAAAAAAATCCCAAAACAAAACAAACACCTGCTGTCAGGCCTGCAAGTATCAGGCTGTGATGTTCTCATTTATAGTGAACAGAAATGGAAATGGAGTGGCACAAATAATTTCTGTAGCATCTTATTTAATGCAGAACACCTGATTGTTATGTAAATAGTTTAAAGTGGTTATTAAAAAAATAGGGTAAAAAGTAAATGGCTGCAAATAACTTTGTTGTTTGCAAAACTTGTGCAGAAGATTTTAAAACTGACAATTTATATTTGCATTTAAAGTTATGAAATATGACTTAATAAACATGTTTGTGGTTGTTACAGTAAAAAATATAACTTTTTTTTTTTTTTTTACTTTTTTTGTGTCCCATTTGGATCTTTAGCCATCAGAATTGTTGTCTTAAGGCCAAGAAAGATGCCAAGCGGATTTATTTTACCAAGTGGGACATCGTGGCCTTGCCATATTGGTCCATTTGATTGACCTTTATTATAATTATGAATTTATTTTATTTTCGGTTGCTACAAACGGGACAAACATGACTGGGGCAGGGGGAGCTGCTGCCTGCGAGTTTGCTGTTGGAGAAGCGCAGCCAGGCAGAGAGAGGAGAACTGAAGTTCGAGCAGGTACCAAAGCAAATCATTCATACTGTACAAATAATGTAAATATGACGGTGTATCATGAAAGATTGATGTCAAACATTAAAACTATCTGGAAACTGGAATTGGCTGGGCTGCATTATGAATTCTGCGACATGGTTTTTCAATTTTGTTGTCCGGGTGGAAAATTGGGAGAAATTCGGGGGAATGGTGGCTCCGGGAGATTTTCGAGAGGGGCACTGAAATTCGGGATTCTCCTGGAAAAATCGGGAGGGTTGGCATGTATGGTTATGGCAACATCACTAACCTGTCAAGCACCTCAGAGTAAATCATATCACAGAATATGACAAGCGTATGTTGAGGCGAACTGAAGAGGAGGACAGGGACAGGTGACGTCTCTCACAGAGTCCTTTAGTGCTGCAGGCAGGCAAGGTGTTCAAATAGCGCACAACTTCAGTTTTTTTATTTCTATATGATGAACTCTGCATTATTAAGTGATAAGAACAAGAAATCTGATGTCCTGTAATCATTATGACGCTATATTTTGAAATCTAATAAATAAAATACGTTTTTGTACAAAGTATCAGTATCGGATCAGTATCGCCGATACCACCCTGAATATTACTTGGTATCAGATCGGAAAGGAAATCAGTGGTATCGCACATCACTAATCTACAAATAGCAAAATGAAAAGCCGAAAAACAACAATGCTGTTTCTTTAGAGAGTCTAAGGCTACGTTCACACTACAGGCGAAAGCGCATCAAATCCGATTTTTTTGACCCTATGCGACCCATATCCGATCATGGTATGACAGTGTGAACGGCAAAAATCGGATATTTTCAAATCCGATCTGGGTCACTTTCGTATGTGGTACTGAATCCGATACATATCCGATGTTTTAGAAAGCGACTGCTGTTTGAACGGTCAGGTCGCATTTAATCCGTCTTTTACGTCACTGACACAAGACAGACGCCAATTATCAGCGCCCGAGAAGCACCCGAGAAGACATCGCGAACGCTTCCTGGCCGTCCAGCGTAGATGTCAGTGAAACTGTTGGGAAGACAACGTTGGAGAAACGTGAACATTTTATTTGTACTGTATAATCTGCAGATTCTGACAGGAATCTGCAACTATTCTTTAAAGCACCGCTCCTCTCTAAAACAGCAATAAGGATAATTATTAGGTTATTTACATTATTATGTAAATAACAAAATAACTTAAAGCAAAAAATTTTAAATAAAGTCCGAAGTCTTTATATTAAGGGCCATCAGTCAAACAATATTGCGCTTTGAGCGTTCACACTAGAGCGCGTTTGCAGTCGCATTTTATTTGTAGTGTGAACAAGCAGACCAAAATATCGGATTTGATCAAAAAATCGGAATTGAGCATTAAGACCTGCAGTGTGAACGTAGCCTTAGTTTACATGTATGTTTATTTCATATTTTCAGTCGTTACCCTCCACAGCTAAATAAATCGGTTTCAGTAATGTACTGATATACAAGAATGGACATAAGGGGCTTCTTTCAAAGAAAAAACTCTGGTAGATGTTATTTGATATATTATGCTTTGTATGTTGTTCAGTATATCTATGCAAAACAAGAGGAATTTCAATACACAGCAGTATATTCACAGTTGAAACCAGATGTTTACATACACTTTAGGGAGAGAACATAAAAACTTTTTTTTTAACTGTTAAACATCAATTTAGAGTAAACTTGTGTTTTAGATAAATAAATATTGAAATATCTTTAGAATTAGTTAAATGTCAGAATAAAGAGAGACAGAGCTGTCTATTTTAATCACTTTCATCAAATTTAGGAGTACATATACACTAAATTTATTGTTAATTAATAAGAAAACTCCAGACGATTACATTCTGAGCTGAAGAAGCTTCTGATAGGTTAATAGAGTCCATGTAAGTAAATTGGTGGCACACCTGTGGATGCATATAAGGCACCCCCAAAACACAGAGCCTGTTTCTTTGACATGGGAAAAATCAAGAGTTATCAACCAAAACACCACGAAAAAAACTGTGGAGCTCTATAAATGTGGCTGAATTTTGAATACAAAATACAAAAGTTAACAAATATGCTTTTTATATTTATCAATCTAAAAAATTAAACATTTAGTCTGATTAGTCTGATTTGATGTTACAATTAAAAAAGTGTTTGTGTTTTTATCTGAAGAGTGTGTAAATATCTGGTTTCAACTGTATATTTGATGATGTTGGTGTTTGGCTTGATTGTCAGCACAAAGAGGGAGAGAGAGGAACAGAGAGGGAGATGGAGAATGAGGACAGAACAGAGATGGAACAAGAGCAGGTGAGACACATATGTTAGTCAAATGGTTGTTTGCCAAAACTCATCAGAACATGTATCCAGTACCTAGTGTAACTTTTTAGATACCATTTGTTACTTTTCAAATTCTATATTTATTAAGTTATGCAGGCTTATGAAATAATTATATAAACTTTTCTGAATCTAAATAGTGTACTTTGGTA
>NW_024585914.1:0-1128 GCF_018398535.1 Haplochromis burtoni
GGGGGTTGCTTAACGATCTCCGGGGGGATGAGATACTCGGATGTTAGTTGAAGATCTCCACGACTTAGTTGTAGTAGATCATCTCTGTTGTATTGAAGTAACCCCAGACTGTGTGAAATAATACACAGTACCACCAAAAGTGCAAAAGTGTAGGAGCTCCGGGCCGCTGCGTCTGTGCGCGCCGCCATCTTGCATTTGCATTTTTCTGGTGTTATTGGAGACTTATGACGACTTTTTGACGTGAAAGGGCGTGTTGCTCTTACTCTCAGCAAGCAGCGGTGTGGCCGTGGGCACCTCACCCGTGCTAAAGCGTTCACGGGCAGAGGATAGTCCTCCCCCAGCTGTAGGAGATGTTCACACCTATGCGTCCAAACTGCAAATGAATCGCACATGAGCGAAGCCGATGCTCCCGCACTGACTGTAACACAGTCAGTTCTTCTTTTACTCTTATGCTGTTTTGTGGATCACGAGGTTTAAAACTACTTATAAACACACACACAAAGTAACTCCACCAGAGTGCCTATTTCGGGTCACGTTTGTGGGTCGAAGCCCGGATAAAGGAGCAGGGTTGGAATTGTGACATTAAAAAAACAATAATTGCTAAAAGAAATTTAATTTGTAGTTCTAAATGAACTCTAAATGCATTTAGGACGTTTTTTGCTCACTTTATGTCTTTTCCATGATGTTATTTCTCTCTCCAACAGCGTAGGTTACAATTACATTAGCATGAACAATTATGCAAATTAGGTGATGATGTCATTTAGCGACTTCTAGCGACTTTTAGGACAGCCAATAGCAATTTTCCTTACTGAGGAGTTGGCAACACTGCCTGGATAAGGAGAAAAGAAAGGATGGAGAGATAAATAACTTCCTCACATGTTTAATTAGTAAACAGATTTCCAAATAGTGCTGGTTAGCATCTTATGCTAACTCATCTACCAGATCTTTAAATCTGTATGTTCTGAATATAAAAAAGTGATTATGCATAAAAACATTAACGGTGTAGTACCTGCATGTGTTTGTGAGCACATACAGTGGGGCAAAAAAGTATTTAGTCAGCCACCGATTGTGCAAGTTCCCCCACCTAAAATGATGACAGAGGTCAGTAATTTGCACCAGAGGTACACT
>NW_024585914.1:2516-6512 GCF_018398535.1 Haplochromis burtoni
CTGGTGCAAATTACTGACCTCTGTCATCATTTTAAGTGGGGGAACTTGCACAATCGGTGGCTGACTAAATACTTTTTTGCCCCACTGTATAATCCTGGCATTAGCAGCTCAGCTCACTTTGACTCTCTCCACTGCCTGTGCTCTTTACCTGGCCTCTCTGGCTGCACTGCTCATGCTGCTATCAGCTTCTTTCCATGTTGCATTTGGTTTGAAGGATTTCTGTTTGTTTCTGCTAACAGTCAGTGCCATCAGCCTGTTAGACAGATCTAGTTTGATTTTAGCTTAAAGTTTCTTTAAACATCAGTAACATCTCTGGAAATAATAATGCATGATAACTCAGAATAAAGCCAGTGAGCAGACGTATCCCTTCCTGTATTCGTGGGTCATGTCATATTCCACTGTGATGACGAGGATGTTAGAAAGGCAGGCATGTAGCTATCAGGTCCTTTCCCTCCATCTATAACACCAGCAGTCTCCTGTAATGCCTTCCTTACTGTATGCTAGCAGCTTAGCCTGAGCAGCCACTTCAGCGGTGCACTGATTCATGGTTTACATTAGTCTGAGTTTGCATCACCCTAAGAACCTCTAGGAGACTGGTACATAAATACAAAAGTGCATAGAGATGCATATGCACACACCCAAACTTACACTTACTTATTTTACAACTGGCCCATTAGTCTTTCATTGTTCCCTTCCACCACTGACACAAGCTGATAATGCTAGCTTCGGTTATTCTCAGCTCAGCAGTTTTAGCTGAAGTTCTGTGGAAACAGTGAAGGTCGATGTGTAAGTGTGTCCTCCTCTGTCGAGCGCAAACAGCAGGGTGCACGCCATCGGGTTTAAACTGTGTGTGTTTTTCTTTGGAGTTGGACATTGCCTGCTTTTTGTTCAGTTTTGTTGTAGTCCTTGTACATTACCGTCTGTTCTCAAGCACATTTATATGAATGTTTTCTTCTTCTTTTGTTGGTTAATCACCACACCAAAGAATCATACAGGCGAAAAACAAAAATCTCAAGATGTGGATAGAAAAACACGGATTGCAGCACTATTAGTCTTGGACTGGCCTCCACAGAGCCAATGATAGTGCTCCCCAGAGTTTGGCTGGTTAGTGTATTTGTGCTTCTGTAAACTACGTTGTGTTGCTTTCCTGTGTCTGTGCCATGCCATCTTTTGTGTCTTGGAAAGTCCAGGGAGACATAGCAGGTACTGGCCCTGGGGGCAGCCAGGAGTGCTATAGAAAACCTCTCATCTGGCTGGGGTTATTGTTTGGAGAAAGTCCTCTCGTGGCCTGAAGCTTTGGATTTGCCGGAGATAGCAGCGCTGAGATGGAACTAAAAATGGACAAACAGTATTTGTGAGATTGAGAGCGAGCAGTGCTGTGCTTTATGATGCCAAAAGGCTAGATGCTGTTGTTCGTTGTAGCACTAACCCGTGAAATAGAGTTCACCGTCTCAGAGACGGCAGCTTACCTCACACACCCAGAGCCATTTAGGTGTTTACGAAAAGAAGGGGATCCACTCACATAAGATCCACAGATCTGTGGACACACACACACACACACACACACACACACACACACACACACACACACACACACACACACACACACACACACACACACACACACACACACACACACAAGCAGCACGTCTAGTTTCACGTGTGATAGCTTAATGTAATTTTATCTCATTAGTCTTTAGTCTCACCGTTATCACCTGCCTCTTTCTTTCTCTCTTCTCGTTGTTTACAGCACATCTAATCCCTGACTTACTCCAGGGGTTAATTGTATTTGGCTCCTTCAACTTCTGCCTTTCTTTTCATCTCTTACCTTCTCCACCACCCTTTCTTCCTTTTTTCCTTTTCCTTCCATGCATTTCATGTTCAATTACCAAACTGCCATCACCAGCCATGTAGAAGAGAGATAAAGCACATGCAACCAGGAAAACACACACGGTCCTTGCATGTAATGTGAGAAAGGCTTCATCCATTTATGCATACCTCATTTAAATGTTCCTATTATGCGTCCCCTGGGAGGATGCATGCAGATGGACAAGCGGCAGTGGTGTTGTTGGAAACTTGTGGGAAACACACACATGCACCACAAGCATGAATGCGTGTGCAGCCAGAGTTTTGCTGAGGCTGAGGTCTTGCTCCTTTGCAAGCCATAAAGATCAGTGGCCATAACACACAGCCAAGCATACTGCAGTATACGGCTACAATCAAGTTTTTATGTGTATCTGGCACAATAAACGAGAGTGAGAAGTGAGACGGCCATTCTGCATACACCGGGTATTCAAAAAGTATGGACAGTCAACTGTGAAGATGGGAAATGCAGCCACGGGAAAATAAAAGAGAGCCGCTCAGTAGACAGAGCATCGCCCCGTGCTCGAGGGCTTTCTTCTCTCTGAAAAGACACAAAGTAGCATTTTAAGGGCATTCGACTAATTCCACCACATCCAAGCTGAAAAATGTAAACACTTAAAAATCTGCTTGATGGTTTTTGAATCTATATTTGTTCTTCTTCCGTGTCCTTAATGGCAGCATGCACTGAAGCTGGACTGGGTGTTTCATGTTAGAATGAATGAAACTGTACCGCCTGATCCAACGTGATCTGATGCTGGGAGAACTTTCCTCTGGACTCTGGAAACAGAGTGTGTGAAAAGGCCTGTCATCACTTTTATATACACAGAAGCCAATATGTCGACTTTCCTAAATCACTGACAGGTGACTGAGTGCATCAGTGCGGTTGGTCATCGACTCCTCTCTGCTTTGTCCCTGCTCTCACCACCAGCTCACCTGGCTGGAGGAAGCATCACAGACGCAGAGCTAAATGCTAACGTGAAATGAAAGGTGTGCTTGTTGTCTGGAGAAAATTAAGGTGAAAGACTTTTGATTTGGTGGTCTGTCTTTCTGTCCGTGTACAATGCCAGCAGACTAACCCTGACCCTCGAGCAGGTTTTTCTGCCCTTGGCCTTTTTATTCTTCTCATTATTAATAAGAGTTTGACTTCTAGTGTGGTACCAAAAACACGTAGTTACTATAACATCATCATTAAAAACCCTTAATAGAGCAAACTCAGAGTTTAGGTGGAGATGAGTCTAAAGTTTGACCAAATAGATGGAACTGGTCCAGATCTTTGGAACAGTGATGACTGTGCTCGTCATGCTGTTGCACTCCAGGCTGGAGCACCAGGTTCAGCTGTCCAGTGGTTCATGTTCTTCCTCTCTGATAGAAGTTTCTATGTCAGCATAGTTGACCTTACTTCCACCTCTGCTGCCCTCCCCTGGCGGGACCACAAGGCTCCAATCCTGGAGTTGAAACATACTGGTGTGTTCTCTATCCAGCCTTTATAATGTCTCAAATACAGCAATGCACTTTTTTATCAGAAGCACACATCACTGCATCCAGTCAATCCATTTCAAAATCCTTTTATTTACTTTTAAGGCTGTTTTCAGCCCTGTAGTGGTGTGGACCACAGTCTGTACGGGATAGCAGCTAGCGGCCATGTCAAAGTAAATTCTGTGTTCTCCAACAGCTCTTCCAAGTTTACAAAGTCGGCAGCTTGTTGGGACCAGAGTAAATGAACTACAAATCTCTTAATGGCCGTGCCCATTTAATCTACCTAAACTGCTGCATCTGATTCTCAGGGCTCAGGAGACCAGATACTTCTAGATGTTCCAAACATGCCGTGCACACTCAGAGGGGATGGAGCTTTCTCAGTTGGGGCTCCAAATATGTGGAACAATATGCAGTTATTTTGCAGGCTTGTTCACTTCCTGTTCTTAAATTTCTAACATCGGTGTCTGATGTTAGAAATCGTTACATCCTCCTTTATTGTTTCACTTCACCGTGCCTTTTACCCTTTGGCCTGTTTGCCCTTCATGTTTGCTTTTACTGAACAGCACTTTGCTCACCCCTGATGTTTTTTATAAATAAAGGGGCATGTGTGGAATATAGAACTGTGGTCAGAGGTTTACATCCACCCATCACACACAT
>NW_024585915.1:0-6505 GCF_018398535.1 Haplochromis burtoni
CCAAGACATTGGCACATCAAAATGAAAAATCACCATCGGCCCACCGAGTACAGCTATGGCTGCATATGTGTTTAGTAGTAGTGTAGGAGTAGTGTTTAGTCTTTTTGCAGAGCTAGCAATGCAGCCGTTTTTGAGGGCATTTTCCATATTGGAATCTCGACTTCTCCGATGAGGCTAACCAGAGCACCGTTTACTCGAGTGTGACATTATTCCCAGGTCCATGTTGCGATTTCCGAGGTAAGTCGAACACAACACACAAAGTAACGAATAACGACCCTATCTAAATCCCAGTAATGATTAACGCGTTCCTGATTTTGGCATAATAACTAGTTACCATGCTCGTTACCACAATAATAACATAGTTACCGTAACGCATTACTTAATAACACTGGTCTTCACATATCCAGCGCCAAAACCTGGTGAACAGAACTAAAGATTGTGGGCGTAATTGTCAGCCCAGAAACTTTAAGATTTGTTGAACTCCATCCATCATCACTAACGTTACCTACCATCAGTCTATCCATTACATGTTTCTTTCTGCCTCTCTACTCTCATATGCTTTTCTCCACATCATCTCACACAATTTCCCTCTATTATTTGCCTATTAGGTCACTGTCCATCTGTCCAACCCACATATGATCTTTCTCTCTGTCCATTTGTCTGTCTTTCACATCATTTGTCTATTGCAGCTCATATGAATCTTTCTTTTCTGTCTCTATCCAGCTGTCAATCCCTCTGTTATCTATCTATCTCTGCTTTCTTGAGGCTTTTTAGTCTTTTTCCTGCTCTGAGAAATCACGGCCTTGATCCCTGTAGGGAAATTTGTCCTGATAAAATGTCACTCTCGAACACTCACATGCAAACGTACCCACAAACACTAAAGCACACACGCACTCTTATACACACAAGTACACACATACACGTATCCAAAAAGCCTGTATTTGTCCTAATAAAACGTCAAGCCGGCAGCAAAATGAACTGTAATGACTTTCAGGCTGTACTAATGGCCAATAAATCCTGGATTAGGACGCTCACACGCACTCCCCCTCTCTCTCACACACATGCACACACACACACACACACACATGCAAACACACCCACACAGGGTCATGTTTCATGGCGTGCTGTGCTGGGTTCATTCAGGAGTCAGATGGGTAAAGTTTTAAGCTGTTTTCAGCTCTTAATGACTGTTGTGCTGACTTTTATAATAACAGCATGGAAAGGAATCAGCAGGAATTAGCATGCTAGGATCATTTAAATCAATGATTCATGATGACTGAGGCTCGAAGCCATACACACTCGCTTTCTCACACACATGCATAGCACACACACACACAAACACACACACACACACGCATACAGCATTCACATACACAAATGCTTCCATCAGAGAATTTCACTTTATGACAGTTCAGAGTCATTTTCCGGCTAAATGTACAAAATAAAATCCCGGAAGCAGTGTCTCAGTCGTCTTTCATTATCAGCCCAGTGATGGATTCATTTCATTGCTTTATTTTAGACAGAATCAGCAGGATAAGGTGCAAATGAGAGGGGAAATTGTGTATGAGGGATGTTTATGGAGGATTTCTGCAGTATTAGATATGTGGGGGAGAATGATTAGTGAGATGGCGCAGAGAGAGAAAAGGTCATCAGTCATGATACAGCTGTCTTTGACTCAAATGACTTAGAATCAATATTACTAGAACTTTATCTGCTGTAGATACATTGAACTCAAATGAGGCAACATCTTGTTCATTATAAACCATGATGAACCTTTTGTAACCACCGAGATTTTTCTTTTCAGGAATTGACAGTATGTCCCAGCCGATATGTAGTGCTTTAAGTAGGACTAGTTCTTAAAATCCATAGTCTGTGAAGCTTTTGACTTCAAATTTTAAATGTTGGTGAACAGCAACTGCACCTCACAGCTGGACGTATTTGACGACATTAGAACTAAAAGCTCTTTGGAACACTGTCATGCTCTAATAATGTGATTTATCAGGAGCATTTTGCAAATAAAATAAAGCTTGTAATGTAATATTGTACTCTATAAATACATTTTGAATCCATTGCACTTCAGAAGATTGTAGAATATGATGATTTTTTTTATTGTGTTGTTTTAAAATGATAATAACAAAAAAGCAACACAAAGCTTTGCACTTAAGCTTCTTGCACCTACCCCCTTTTCAGCAGATGTTCTGACATGGGATGAAGAAAATATTTCTTGTTCTTCTGACTCTCATTTTTTTCAAAGATTGCTCTTTTTGTTTTTTAATGTGATATCATTTAAGGAAATTTGACAATTTGATAAAACTAAGATAAAAAGAAAATGCTTCATTTTAATAATGTGAACTATGATATTAAAGAACTGACCTAAAAAAATTCAAAAAGACACCTTTCTATTTTATATTAACAGTTTACTTTGAATAGACGGCTACAACAGGGGGCTTTCAAATTATCCACTAGAATCATCCTCTTACAATCTTTCAGGAAATTTTGAGTTGGAAAGTGTTTTTTTTGTTTGGTCCGTTTTTTAAACATACAGAGAATTACGGTAATAAAATTGTACATTTTTCTTTTAGTGCTACCAGATTAATAGAGGAACATTAAAACGGAAGGGACAGATGACAGATTGAGGAAAAATATTCACAACTGTTGCTAAAAAATACAACAACAGCTGAAACAGAAGATTCTGAATTTTGTTTTATCATGCTGCACTGGTCAGAAAGGTGCTTGTATGCTACTTTGTTGAAACCTCAAAGGACATCCATGGTTTTCCAGTTCCATTTACATCACATTACTTTACAGCCAGTGTTCTATTAGTTGCTGTAACCAAAGCAGCCTCTTTCTGTGCCCTACATAATGGCTGAAATCAGTACACACACATTTTAACGTAAGGAGGAGATAAAGCACAATTTATTTATTTATTTTTAACTTGTTGAACTATTTAGTTTACATGTAGGACAGTGAATTTGGATAAATCTGCTCAGTCAGTTTATGAATGCTGTTTAGAGCTTGATGCTTTATACAACACTGTAGGGGTTTTCCACTGAATGCAGCAAAGAGAATTCATAACTGAATTGCAGAGGGAGACTTAGACAAAGAGGTATGCAATGATGGCCATGTGGAGGAAACATTTGTGGCAGAGGAGGATACAGAGAGACTGGAGGAGGCGCCTTAAGCTGAGGGAGAGCAGAATGATATTCACTGTCACCCGCTGTGGGAGAAAAATAACATTCAGGATCTCAGAGAGAAAAGGAGAAAGAGAGAAGCCAAGAAAATAACAGGGACCAGAAAAAAAGAGTTCTTGCTACAAGGATTGCAGTTTCTTTGCCCAACATATGAGTTTAAGTTCCAATTATTAATTTATCTTGTTAATCAATTATTGAATTAACATATAATGGTTGCTGTATAATGGTGCTATAAATAATATACCAGTAAGCATAAAAATCACAAAGCGAAAAACAAGAAAACAAAAAAGAAAATGAACATTAATATCACATTTAGATAATTTTTTCCAGCAGCTAGGATGCCAGTCCTTGCACATCACCCCTATTCTTGCTGTCCTTCACACTTTGAGATAACTGATGTTGTGAACTGTGCTATATATCTCCTTTTCCTCCTGTGACTGTAGAATAGGTAAGCTTGTCTGCACTTTTTAATAATGTACTTTAGTTGCTATTGCTTTATTATTGTGAGATTGTATTAATGTTTTAATGAAAAGCATTTCCACATTTCAAACACAGCATGAGCCTTCTTGTTGGCTGGCCTTTGAAGCGTGAATATTACATGTTGAACTGCACAGAAATTTAATCTAAGAGCACAGCAGCAGAGGCAATAAAAACGTAGTCATTTCAATGTAGAGAAGAAAACACTGCTTTTAGCTAGTTTGAAGATAAATATTAATGTAAGGATTTTATGGAACTTGTTTTTCTTGATAAATATTAATATGCTTTGAAGGTTAAAAGTTCATTATGCTTGGGGAGAGTAATAATGACACAGGCTGTGTTTGATTCATGTAGATGCAGCAAAGTGCAAAGGGCTGCATGAGCTGGAATAGTTTGGTCAATCACAGTAACCCACAAAGCAACAATTCAACAAATGAGGAATCGGTTTCTCAGTAAAATCTTTTTGTTGTGGAGATGTTATGGAATTACACAATGTGATCAGACAAGAATATTTAATTACAAATATGATTTTTGCATCCATTATGCATCGCACCAGTGTTTGCACTGTAATGTGTTAGAAAAAACAAACATGAAAAGCTGAAAGGAGTTGCAAAATGTGAAATATTCTTGAAAAAGCTATTTGTTTATTTACATAGACATAAATGATCTAGTTTTAGTTAGTGTGACTCTTAAATCTTAGTAGTATTTGCACAACCTCCTGAGTCTCCTCAGGGAAGTGTCATGTGGGCTTGAACTGTTGTCACAACTAATTGCTTCAGCCTCTAAATGGATAAATTTTTGTCTTTTTAAGCTGGAAAAATTATACATGAATACAAATAAATAGATATGGAGCACAGCTTATTAAAACTAATTTTTAAGTCAGTAAAAAAATAGGACGAAGGTTGTGTTGTGGAGCCCACGCACAAGCTAGCATGAATTATGACATCAACACAGCCCTGACTGGAACCATTTATTTGTCTGAATAAGGAAAATGTCACAATAGTGTTGCTCTGAATGATTGGTAATGAGCAGACCAATGGCAAGAGTATCATGGCAGTGGAGATATAGTAATTAGTAGTGATGGGAATTCCTGCTCGTTCTAGAGAACCGGCTTTTTCGGCTTGACTCACTAAAAAGAGCCGGCTCTTCTGGCTCCCAACCGGCTCCCAACCGGCTATTCAGGTTGTTTTGTTGCTTTAATTAATTTATTATCAACAACAATGTAAAATTATGCACAAAAGGAATTACTAATGTAAAAAACAAACAAACGTGGTTTTATTTATATATGTTTATATATAAATATATACGCTGGCCCCTAGAGACAAAGCAAGTACAAAAAGGTACAACCTCCAAAAAGCATGTACAAACTCCGAAGCATATACGAACTCCAAAACGCATTGCTAGCGTAAACTGAACTTCCAAAACAAAGCTACCTAGATCACTTAAATTACACAATTGAAAGCATGTTTATTGTTTGTGTATTTATACCGAAGTACTCATATATATTCAAATAATTTAAAAAAAAGTTAATTTACCTGTTACTACCACACCAAATCCTGTCATTGGTACTTCCTGGCTTGTGTAGCCACGAATGTTTTTAGAAAAGCACTCAGAGTCAGTGCTTGCGAGAATGGGTGTGGTTGTTGAATACAGTGCTTTGAGTAGTCCGTGAGAGTAGAGAAGCGAAGCAGTTCATTGACCATTTACTAGGGTAACAAAAGCACAGCACTTTGTGCTCTGTTTTGTTCTTTGGAGTTTGTACATGTTTTGGAGGTTTCACATGCTTCAGAATTTGTACATGCTTCTGAGTTTTTATTTGCTTCTGAATTTTTACGTGTTTTGGAGTTTGTCTGTCCTTGGGAGTTTGCACGTCTTTTTGGAGTTTGTACGTGCTTTGTCTCTAGGGGCCATCGTAAATGTGCTTTTATTTATTCACTCCACATAAAATGTATAAATAAATCATATAATACAAAAACCAACTATTTACATTTAAACTTTTAACTATTTAAATTTTCAGCTTTTTCCTTTTAAAAATATTTAAAAGTGAAACAACACAAAACACTGCAAACCACAACACAATTAAATATAAATAAAAATATGCAAAACAAAAAGAAGATGCACATTCTCTGTCATATGGGCCTGCATGAATAAACTTTCTGAATCCTTTATCATCCGCAACTGAAAATAGTTGTGGATGATTAATATATTTTTCTAATGTGATGTTGTTGTCCCTGCTCTCTTTCTCTCTCTTTCCCTCCTGCTCTGTTCCTGAGCTAGTGCAGTGTAACTACTGCCCCTCTGCCCAGTGCAAGCACAAGGCTCGCATGCGGAGTGAAGCAAAAAAAAGTGAGAGAGAGAGGTTGAGAGAAAGAAAAAACACCCCACGGCTCCGAATAAGGAGCCAGTTTGTGTAGTTCACTTCAAAGAGTCGGCTCTAAGAGCAGTTTTGTTCATGACCGACACATCACTAGTAATTAGTCCAGAGACTTCATTTTTTTAGATGAAGAAGTCTCCCAGTTCTTAGGCTTAACCTCACCTGAGAAAATTCCTACATCAGTGCTGCTGTCCAGCCTGTTGGAAGCCCAGCTGTGCCACCTCCCCAGCCTTCTCCTCACCTGCCTTATTGTTAATGGGGCTATAGACTGAGGATGAGAGGTCTACTTCCACAGCTCCCACTGCTCCCTGTTCCAGGATGAAGGAGGGCTCCTCCTGATATCAGTCGAGGCCCCGGCCAGAGATCAAACCTAAGTCTGCCTCTTTTATAAGTACAGTGAACTTGTTTTTGAGTGCTATTTTGGATCCAGCTCTGGAGGCCAGGATTACTGAATTGGAGACTC
>NW_024585916.1:0-6501 GCF_018398535.1 Haplochromis burtoni
GTGTGTGTGTGTGAGAGAGAGAGAGAGAACATGTGAACCACTGAAATAACAACGAACAATAAAGAATTCAATAAGAGAATCTTTGTCTGTGCTTTTCTCTCAGGATGGTTAAACGACTCTGAAATACTTGAAGACGTTTGAACTTTACACTTATTCTCGTCCCAATCAGCACATTTACACAAGACTTCCTGTTAGTCAAACTCTCACTGTGCCACAGATTGATCCTACACAAACATCTGTAGACAGATGGCCCAGTGAAGATGGGATTATTCATTAGAATATTATTTTGTATCTCCAGGTTGATCATTTGACCCTAAACCACGAAAACATCCTTTGGCTTCAATTCAGTTTTATTCATTCAGCGCCGAATCACAACAACAGTCGCCTCAGCGTGCTTCATGTGCTAAGGTAACACCCCGACAATCATACAGGGAAACTCCAACAACCTTCCGGTTAAAAGATGAGCTTCCCAACATTAGGTATTAGTTATGTGTCCCCCGAGTCAGGGTTTAATGGGGCTTTATAATTACAGTGTACTTATATTTACCTACAAGTATTTACAGTACTTTAAAGATCTGAATCATTTCATGGTAACTTTGTGGAAAAACAACAATATTTCCGCGTCTTACATCATAAGCACGCTGTACTTTTTCACGACAATGGCCGTATTATAAGTTCAACCTTGTCGAGCTTCCAGGTAGTTTAGCTGAACGGAGACGCTCTTCCTGAAAGTTTGAACGGTGATTATGAAAGAAACAAATGAGATGGTATTTATAGTTTCCTTGTAAGCTGATAAGGGAGAACAGTCCTTATCACATTATGTTGTTCTTTCACATCAACATCAAAAATTAAAGATGCAATAATGAATCAATAAATAAAGATATAAAAATGCAGGATTAATATGGCCCACACCCTGACAGGCACATAGTTACAAAGTAACTTAAGGAGAAATTGTTTCTCTGCAACATCACTTAGGATTACTCAAGCAGTATCTAAAGTTACTTACAACATAATTACTTTTAGTTTCCTGTATAAACTCACTTGTTTCCCTTTTCCAGTTTACACACTTTTATATATATGTAGGTAAATATAATTACACACTAATTTAACATAAGGACATAACAAAATCTAAATAATATAATTTCAGATAAAACACACTGAAAGTCGATTTAATTACACAGTGATTGCAGCTGCAGTCACAGACTGCGAGTTTACAGTCTTATTGTAGAGTTTGTAGGTTTGGACGCAGCAGATAATAAAAGTTTGGACGATGCTTCGTACGATTTATGGAGGAAAAAGGGTGAAAACAAACAAACAAACAGCTCCATGGTGAAAGAGACTTAGTTTAGTTTAGCAGCTTTGTTAGACAGTGAGCAGAGGGGGGAGCTGGCGCCCACGCCGCCATACTTGGTGCAGTCGTTTTACCCAGAGGTGGGTACACCTGCAACCGAGCTCCTAATGCTCGTCATGAAAAACCGGCTGAACAACAGTGTTACACAGTGCTGCCCATGCACGCCGCTGGCGTTTGCTTTGTAGAAAACATGTTTGCAGGCACGACCATAATCGAAGGTTTTGTTTATTTCAGTAGATCTCAAAGTCGATGAGATTTCAGGGAAATACCAGGATGTTAAGAGGAACTGCTGGCTCGGTGAGTAACATCCCGACAATCATATGAGCGACAGTGGGAAGGAAAAACTCTCTTTTAACAGGAAGAACCAGGCTCAGGGAGGGGCGGGGCCATCTGTTAGATTTAATGCTAACTTTGCTTGAAAACATGCAGGTAAAATAAAAGCAACACAAGCTCTAAAACCAGTGAAGAGTGAAGGTCCTGCAGGTAATGTGAGCCCTTGGCAGTCAGCTGTTTGTACTGTAGGTGAAAGGTTGTTGTCGTTAGTCACAGTCGATTGGTTTGGTGGTTTCACCGAGCCAGCAGTTCCTCTTAACATCCTGGTATTTCCCTGAAATCTCATCGACTTTGAGATCTACTGAAATAAACAAAACCTTCGATTATGGTCGTGCCTGCAAACATGTTTTCTACAAAGCAAACGCCAGCGGCGTGCATGGGCAGCACTGTGTAACACTGTTGTTCAACCGGTTTTTCATGACGAGCATTAGGAGCTCGGTTGCAGTTACAATTATGTTGTAAGTAACTTTAGATACTGCTTGAGTAATCCTAAGTGATGTTGCAGAGAAACAATTTCTCCTTAAGTTACTTTGTAACTATGTGCCTGTCAGGGTGTGGGCCATATTAATCCTGCATTTTTATATCTTTATTTATTGATTCATTATTGCATCTTTAATTTTTGATGTTGATGTGAAAGAACAACATAATGTGATAAGGACTGTTCTCCCTTATCAGCTTACAAGGAAACTATAAATACCATCTCATTTGTTTCTTTCATAATCACCGTTCAAACTTTCAGGAAGAGCGTCTCCGTTCAGCTAAACTACCTGGAAGCTCGACAAGGTTGAACTTATAATACGGCCATTGTCGTGAAAAAGTACAGCGTGCTTATGATGTAAGACGCGGAAATATTGTTGTTTTTCCACAAAGTTACCATGAAATGATTCAGATCTTTAAAGTACTGTAAATACTTGTAGGTAAATATAAGTACACTGTAATTATAAAGCCCCATTAAACCCTGACTCGGGGGACACATAACTAATACCTAATGTTGGGAAGCTCATCTTTTAACCGGAAGGTTGTTGGAGTTTCCCTGTATGATTGTCGGGGTGTTACCTTAGCACATGAAGCACGCTGAGGCGACTGTTGTTGTGATTCGGCGCTGAATGAATAAAACTGAATTGAAGCCAAAGGATGTTTTCGTGGTTTAGGGTCAAATGATCAACCTGGAGATACAAAATAATATTCTAATGAATAATCCCATCTTCACTGGGCCATCTGTCTACAGATGTTTGTGTAGGATCAATCTGTGGCACAGTGAGAGTTTGACTAACAGGAAGTCTTGTGTAAATGTGCTGATTGGGACGAGAATAAGTGTAAAGTTCAAACGTCTTCAAGTATTTCAGAGTCGTTTAACCATCCTGAGAGAAAAGCACAGACAAAGATTCTCTTATTGAATTCTTTATTGTTCGTTGTTATTTCAGTGGTTCACATGTTCTCTCTCTCTCTCTCACACACACACACTCACACACACACACACACACACACACTCACACAGAAAAAAAAGCACTCACACACACACACACACACACACACAGAAACACACACACACACACACACACACACACACACACTCACACACACACACACACGCACACTGGACGGCTGAGGGAAACGCAGCAGGTCAGAGCGACGTCTGAGAGACGAGAACAGCTTCACAGTAGTGTTTGTGCACAAAGAGAAGAGCAGCAGGTGTCTCATGAAACATAAATAACATGGTGTCATAAATAGAGTACGTGCAGAGCGTGTCACGCGCAGCTGCGCAGCACTGAGTCCACGTGTGACACAAAGGCCCAGAGTCCAGCGCCGAGCGTGGCTCTATGTTTGGGGCCTGATGTGCTCTGGATTGATGTAGGTGTAAGGGGACCAGGAGTCCATCCACCTGCTGGGGTCCTCCTCCTCCAGGCTGTGCTCCGCCTCCTCTTCCTCGCTGTAGCATTCCAGCTCGTCTTCGTCCGACTTCCCGCCGCTGTCCCACCTCTGACGGGTCAGCTCGGGGAGCTCGACCCCCAGACTCAAGTAACACGGTTTACAGACTCTGAGCTGCTTAGTGGAGTCGATGTGTGCGATGACCGCTCGCTTCCTGGAGCACGGGCCGCACACCAGGAAGCCGCATTTTCTGCAGTGGTGTCGGCGGCGGGTCCCGGTGAACTTGCTGGAGCAGCGCATGCAGACGGCGGAGGCCTGGTCTGGGATCCAGGTGTTGGCAAAGTCCAGCCTCCGGTCACCGCCCTGCGTCACTCTGCCCTTGCACTCCTCGATGTGCTCGATCCAGGCTCGCTTCTCCTCGTAGGAGGCGGCAGAAACGTAGAAAGACTTCCTGGGCGTGCGGATCAGCCACTGGTTCTTCATTCTGACGCCATCCTCCAGGTCCTCCAGCAGGATGTCCTCTGAAGAAGAAGAAGAAGAAGGGCACGTTAGTGCGGGAAACAAAGGTGTGCACGCTTTGAACGAAAAGAAAAGTGTTTACTGCAGGCTGCTGCAGCGGTCAGAGACAGACTGCAGGCGGTGCAGCACCTCCTGCTCCACCTGCAGCATCTACCTGTCTCTGCCCGCCACGCTGTCTGCTTTTCACACAGCTGGATTCAGCGATGTGCAGAGGAGGATCGGTTGCTCACCTAGAGGGGTAACCTTGAGCTTTTTGTGCCAGCGGCCGTTCAGCACGATGCTGCCGTACACCAGCACGTCGTTGAAGAGGAAGAAGGCTTTGGCCTGCTGCTTTTTGCGGCTCTGCTTTACCAGCTTGCCCTCTCCGACCAGAACCCGACCTGACTGAAGCAACAACTTCCCCGCTGGCCCAAAGGAGTTGGCCACAGCCTGGACCCGGTCCCAGTTCTCCTGATCAGACAGTTGATCCATGTCAGCAGTCGCCGTTAAATCCAGCAGTCAGAGCGCTCGTGCCGGCAGCTCCACGCCTCTGTCGGTGTGAGCTCGAAGGGCTTCTCGTTTTTCTGATGAGGTCAGGAGCCCAGAGGCTGCTTTTGAATGCTCTGGTGACGTCACGGGGCTTTCCAAAACAAGACTTTTGTAAGAAGCAAAGGGGGCAGAGCTTCACTTGAATTTGGAGAAAAACAAGAATTTGTACAAGAGGAAGTGAGTGTGGCTGATTGCAGATGTGTTTGTAAAAGTGCTGCGATCACTGCAGTAACGTGTAAACACAGTTTAAAGGTTGCAGCTCTGAGGTTTGTCTGTACAAAGTGAGGCCGTGCTGCTGTTGGCACAGTTCACAGCTCAGACCCACAGAGCACATGGAGAGCGCTCTAACACGGTGAACAGACTGAAGCTTCTGTGGGCCGTTTCTCCTCAGCAACGACTCTTTCAATTTTACTACAACCCTCATTCAACCATTCACACACACACAGTTTCTAATATGCTCGTTAAATATTTGGGGGAAATGTGAGGTGGGTGAAACCTGCGTGCTATTGCTCCGTCAGGTTATTCCCGGAGATTTCTGTGTTTGCTTTTTCACCCACACGATCCAAACAGCTCTCGCGCAGCAATCAAAGCCTGAACTCGTTGTAAGAACCGGTTAAACAAAGCGATAACGATGCGGAACAGTGGCGTTTACCAAAACAGCTCCAGGCGGTGTCTGTGGGCTGAAAGGTGCGTTACATCCACTCTGGGGACTTTTCTGAGCCTGGGCACCAGTTTGTGCCAATAACCTACTTTAATGGTTCCAGTCTATCCAGTCTAACCTCCCTGCCTTCCTCAGACGGCTGCCCGGTCCTCTCTGTACAAGTGTAGAACTCGACCTTATAAATGCCCTTGAGGTGTCATTTGGCACAATATTAAACTGAATATAACTGAGCTGAGCAGCTGTTGTCCACAGTTCCCAGCTTCATGGCACAGCTGACATTTATCAGCCGTTTTCAGGAAAATGAAACGTCTCTTAGTTCAGTGAGAAACTCGACCGTCTGAAGAGTGTGGAGCAGGCGACCCTCAGCACAGCCTGAGTGTGAATGTTTTAATAGCACTGAATTTGATCTATAAGCAGTGAAAATATGCGTTTCTGCAACATTTGTGCAATAAAATTGTAAAACTTTATAACACAGCCTCTGCAGTGAAACTGAATTATAGTGTTTTTTTTATTTCAATGCAAATTCTTTAACTACAAATACATAAATGTAGAATTTCTTTTATTTATCACATTTAGATCGGTGAAATAAAACATTTGAATTAAGGAACATCCATCATAAAACATAACGAACGATGTAAAATAATAATGAAAAATATGTAAAAAGTTATAATCCCCATAACACGCCCCAAAAATACAACGTAAGACGGGGAAATATTGATTCTCCATGAAATTAAAAAATAACATTAAACTGACTTACAGACTGCTTCAGTATACTTAATATAACGATCAGTTTCTATAGTAATCTGATACAGTTCTGTTTAATAAGGAGGCTTTACTGAAACTAAGAGGATCCAGCCTCTGACATGTGGTTAATACTACAGTTTGTAAAAATCCAGAAACACTAAAACAGCCGTACACGTAACATGAACTCTGACCTCCTGCAGAGCCACACTTGCACTGATCCTCCCCATGTGAATAGATCAGAATAGATCTTTGTTACAAACTGGTATTCCCCTGAGACTTTGTAGTGAAAAATAAAAATAGTTCGTGGGCTGAGGCTGACGAGCGGTAAAATCGGAGCTGAGGCTGCGATCGAACCGTCAAACCGGTTTGTCTGTTTCTGGAACAGCTGGATGACTAAACGGTGCAAAGCTGGAAGGAACCAGGAGGAAGAATCAGCTGCAGATTTACTCCGACAGTCTAACTGAGCTTTATCCGGTCGTTCAGTCTGACGTCACTA
>NW_024585917.1:0-942 GCF_018398535.1 Haplochromis burtoni
CCATTATAGGATTTTGGTTTTGAAAAAGCTTCATGGATGCTACTTTAAAGTTTATTTGGTTTGTTTTATTCACTATTACTGCATAATGATGACTGTAGGAAGACTACCAACTTGGACTGCAAACATTTGGACAAATTTTCCCATATTTCTGCAATTCAGTATTCTGTAACAGAATTTTTGAAGGATTACAGTCCAGACTAAACTTAACTATATGTCTACCAGATGTTGTAATTTAAAAAACTACTTCAAAGAGACCTTCAGAAACTTCAGTGGTCTGTACTTGCAATTGATAGATTTAATGTCTTTTGACTTGATGTAAACCCATGCGAAGACATTCAAGGCATTTGCTAACAATGGAGCCAAGGCCTCAGATGACGTGATGAGGAAGAATCTGCAAGCATGAAGAACCTGTGCATCAGAAAATGTTGGAAGATGGCTGTTTTTTCATTTGTCTCTGTCCTTGGGCTACTGTTCCACAGTGCTCATTCAGCTTTGCTTTTCCTGGAACTGTTGCTGAATGTAAAAGTTCCCCTTTTTGTCTTTTGTCACTAGAGTGAAGAATAGTGTGTTTTGTCCTTTATTTCATATCAGTAGGCACCTTGTTTTTGTGTTATACTAATTTTCTTTGCTCATACTTTAAGTTAGTGTTTCGGTGTCACAAGACTTTTACTACCACAAACATAAGCACCCTGGGCGCAGCACCCAGTCATGAGCTACACAAGCACCAGCTTTAATTTGACTGATTGTTGAATCTCTCTTTATGGATGTGCCTTCCTTTGCTGCACCAAATTTCACATTTGGGCTCCTCGTCAAAGAAACAGCGCCTTCCTCTTCTGGCCTATTTCAACATCATCTTCCTGTCGCTACTCTAACTGTGATCAACATAGGTGGTGCATTTTGTCCTAATCCAAACTTGGCCTCTCCTGAGACGACCTTCTTGGA
>NW_024585917.1:2546-6501 GCF_018398535.1 Haplochromis burtoni
TGGCACTGATCACCACCTGCACTCATGTATATATCTTTCTACGTAGCACTCTTAATTCTTATTCCTACTTTTATTTTTTCATGTCTATTTAAGTGTTATTTATGACACTATGTTTGCACTGAAGCACCGCAGCAATTTCCTAATGTTGTAAACCTGCTCAACATTTGGCAATAAACCCCTTTCTGATTCTGATTCTGATTTACTGTCTTAACTGTTTGGTGGTTCTTGAAATTTTGTGAGATGTCACCTGAGATTCTGGCATTTTGGGCAAAATAAATTTATGTTAAAAAATCGATTCAGGATTTTAATGAATCGATTTTACGTTATCCAAGCCAGAATCGATTTTAATCGATGAATCGATTATAAAAACCCACCCCTAAGCCTGAGAGTCCAGAATCCAGAGCCTTTTGTTTTGGTTGTTTGTAATCAGATGTTTGACTTGTGTTTTCTATATATACTAAATAATTTCATCTTTAAAATTGTATCCCAGGAGAGGTATAATGTGTCATGCTTATTTGTTCCTGTTTTGTTTTTGGCCCATGAAGGTTTCTAAGTGCAATCCAGGCTCCTGGCTAATGTTATAATGCTTCTCCGTTCAGTGAAGGACTAACTGTTAATATTTTAAGATTTTTTTTAAGGCCACTGCAAAGTTTAGTGACCTTTTTATCAGCAAGTGATGTCAATGACAAACATTGCTCCTGATAATAATGAATCTGGTCTAAATGTTTGTTTTTTGTTGTGACCACTAGGATTGGGTCTCCCACCAGAATACCAGCCTTCACATCGAGAACTGCAAACTTCTGCGAAAGCAGTCAGTCTTTCTTCTCTGTACTTCGTGATTATGAACCGATATCTTTGGGGCAGCACAGCCATGGTTGTGCCAAAATGATGTCGGGGTTGTAATGCTAGGATAGCTTCCTAAGAACTGTTCATTTGCATTTTTTCATTTTTCTTTGTCATATTTGTTGCGTTCCTGTAAAGCACCTTAATGGTTTATTGTTAAAAGGCTGAATACATTTCTAAGTTTTTGAATTAATGAACAATAATATATTTTTAAGGACATTCTACCTGGCAACATCTGACAAAAATGTACCTGTGTTTTTCCACAGATACCCAGAGTGGAACGGTGAAATAGCATCACCGCGAGGGTAAATATCTTCATTTGAAGTCATTTGGCGAATAAAAAAACATGCCAGCATTGGAGCCTTTCATTTTCTTTCATTTAACTGTGCTTTTCTTTTTAATGCACTTGTTAGTGCGTCAGGTGCCAAGCCCTCTCCCTCAACGTCTGCTGAGACTTCCCAGAAGAAAACCAGACATGAGAGTCGTTCCCGTTCCTGCAGCCCCCGCAGTCATCGTGACTCGGAGCAAAGCAGCGACAGGCGAAGAAGGCTTTCCCGCTCTCGCAGACCCCGCACTCATCGTGACTCGGAGCGTAGCAGGGACAGGCGAAGCAGCCATTCCCGCTCCGGCAGCCCACGTCGCCACCGTGACTTGCAGAATAGGAGGAACAGTCATTCCTGTTCTCAATCACGCAGCCGCCGAAGGGAGAGACACAGAAGCCAATCACGATCTCTGTACAGGTCCAGACGCAATCGCAGGTCTGTCCAACAAACATTTTGAGAACTAGGATCAATCAAGAAGATTTAGCTCTCCAGTGGATTGTTAAAGGGCGAAATATAACATATATATAAAAATATCAACTTGAAAAAACTTAATTGGTGGACAGCATTTACCTTTTGTATCCATGCTGGGTGTGTGCTTTGAGATGTTTATGAGTTATTAAGTTCTTTGATCCATACTTTTTTCAGGTCCCGGTCTCATTCTGACTCCTCGCGGTATGACCGTCCTTCCTCTTCACGATATCGATCACGCTCAAGGTGCCGCGAGAGACGATCCTCACCGAGAAGAAGAGATGAGAAACGTTCATCACCGAGGAAAAGCTGGGAGAGGTGATCGTCGACTGAGAGGTCATCTCCGAGGCGAAAGAAGTCGAGCAGCTCAAAGATCTTGGCAAAGAAACTGCTGGAAACATCAGGTTTGAAAATTGCTTCATGTTTTATTTTTTTGTATGTACTCATTAGTTTTTCTAAGATCAAAGTTCTCCTCCCCCCTCACAACCTTAACTTTACTAATGTAAAGGATAAATAAAGACCAGTGCCACCAGACATGTCAGTATAGTTTTTTCTACTTTTATAAAACTTTCAGAAACGGTAGATGATTTTCGAGACTTGGCACCCACCAAAGTGTGAATCTCTTCTGCACCTGTGGTCTTTTAGCTCTCCAGTCCTTATCAAACCAGTCTGACCTGAAGACTGTCGTCAAAACTTTGGCTCCTGCCCTGCTGGCTGAGCTAGTCAAGATGAAGTCGTCCCCATCAACATCATCATCATCGTCCTCACGTTCTGCATCTCCAGAAACAACTAAAGGGACGCCTAGCACAGAGAAGACAAAGGTGACTTCATATTATGCCTTTTTTCATGAATGCACAGTTTTGGACAATTTATAATGTGATCAGTGACAGATGACGTGATTGTTGATGCCACACAACCAAGATTAAATCTTTCAACACAGATTTATACAAGCAGATAGTTTGAGTCAAGTTGTCATGATGAAATCTGCATTTGGTTTGTTCATAATTTTCTTCCCTGTGTTTCCACAGGCTGGTAAATCTTCCCCTCCGACCATGGTGAGGCTACAAGGGACTGTAAGTAGTCTCTGTCACGGTGATGTGATTTCTGCTATGGAGAAAACATTTTGAAAAACTAAGTCAGTTGTTTTGTTTAGGTCAAAATTACAGGTACGTACACTGAAATTTGTTCACTGTTCAGGGGCGGATCTAGAGAAATTTTCTTAGGGTGGCAAAATCGAAGCCTTTTTATTTTTCAAACACATATGCAGGTGGTTACATATGGTTAGAATAATTCAAATGCAGTAAGTATACACGTTTTTCATATAAATATAGTCTAGAACTTAATTATTGTCTGTAGCCCACATAATTACACACTTTAGTTACATAAAACATGTGAGTTTCTGTATAGCCTGTATAATAAATAAATATGTAGCCCAACAAGTATAAAATCCAGACACACTGTTAGAAAACAGTCACATTGTTACAGCTTAAATGACACAAAATGTCAGAAATCTGCACTGTCATGAACAACAATTTAAACCTAATTTTTCATGATTTGTTGGATGAACCCACTGAGCTCTGAAATACAATCGGCCATTTTTGACTCCTTTTGAGTTTACGTTTGTATTTCACCCTCAGATTGTTTCATTTTATTTTGTTCCCCTTGCCTTGTTTGCTGTCATTCTTTTCAGCTCAACTGAATTTAGTTGTTTTTTTTCACTGACATACTGCATTAGTATTACTGATCTGAAATCACACAAAGAACTTAAAATCCTAGTAGTATGTTTTTACTGTAAAAAAAAAAACACCACAGTATATTTTTATAACTTGAAATGCAAATATAAATTGTACATTTTGTAAACATGTACAACTATTTATCTAAAAATGCAGCCAATACACCTGCCGTTTTTTTTGTTTTTTTCTTCATTTTGTATAAGAATTTAAAAATATTACTACAACTAAAATGAGAGAACAATTAGGTGTCGCACTAAGATGCCCCACAAACTATGTGTGCCAGTAAAAAAAAAGTTTGTCCACCAAAAGACAGAACAGCACAGGGACAAACCTGCAGGCCTGATAACAGCAGCTGTATCACTCCGCTGGTTTTCTACTTAGTGACAGTGTTTACATTGCAAATGTGCCTTTGTGACATTCATTAGCAGTGTTGGGACTAACGCGTTACAGTAACTACGTTATTATTGTGGTAACGAGCACGGTAACTAGTTATTATGCCAAAATCAGGAACGCGTTACTCGTTACTGGGATTTAGATAGGCTCGTTACTCGTTACTTCGTGTGGTGGCTATCGCGGAGCTTCCACAGA
>NW_024585918.1:0-6496 GCF_018398535.1 Haplochromis burtoni
GGTAGCAGCTGAACACATCAGCAGTAGCACAAGAAACTTTGTAAAACATTTTAAAGACTTATACTCTGGCGATTATAAAGCATTTTGTCAGTAAAGCTCCTATTGCAACAACACCCAAGTATTAAACAATTATCACAAATGTTAACATGGCCAGATTAAAGCTGAGAAAAGTCCACCAGAAACTAGTTAGAAACAGTAGCAGCCTACCTTTCCAACTGATCAGAAGCCTAAGACAAAAAGAGGGCTATAGCTGAATACATTTGGATGAGCCACAACTGTAAATCTAAAAGAAAAATATGTCTTTTAGTTTTTAACTCCCCCTCATGATATCTAAAATGGTATTGAGTATCTAATAGTTACCTGGGTATTGGTTTCAAGTATCATGGCAGCCCTGATAAAGACATCCCTAATTAGGTCCACTTCAAGTTTTGCTAAACTTGATCAGTTTTTCCCACTGACCACCTTCCTCAATCTGTCTCACATCTGTCTTCCCCGTTCTAACTGTGTGTGTTCAGCAGTCACATACACAGTTTTAACCTTTCCCGCTTTTGTTTCTGTGACAGTCACTGTGTTTACATGAACACAGTACCTCATTGACCCCTCCTTGTTCCCGCTTTGTTTTTCATCATTCTCTCCTATCATATCTTTTCTCTCTGCTTTTATCCTGTTATATCTGTCACTATGGCCCCTCAGCTCTTAGCACTCAGGTAGACTCATTATATCACAAGGCCAGCTGGTAATTAGTGGTATTTTAACAAGCTTGTGAATTGCTCCCAGTCCCACCCCTCTTCACCTCTCTTTTTCTCTCACAGTCTCACACCTATCTCCCCTTCAGCTATCGTCTTTCTCTTGTCCCAGCCTCTCTGCCTTCCTACTGTCCCAATTTCGTGCTACAAGTGAAATCAGATCTCAGATATATATCACAGATGGAGTAGCTGTAGTGGCTGAGCCACAGTGCCCTGCGTCCTCTTCTGATTGTTCAATTATCAAGCTACTTTTGTGCATCTGCAATTAAAAACAGAGGAGGGAATTTTCATCGCAACCACGCTATCACATTGCATCGCTTTCTTGTTTGTCTCATCAGAGCCACTCAGCACTGTTTATTTGATGTCCTGACACTTTTCTTTTTCAATCTTATTCTAAGCACCCTGCAACGCTCTGGTATTTGGCTTCATCATGTCTCCCTTGACTAATTCCCCCCCACACCTCCCTGTGGCTCCTCTATCATTCTGCTTGCTATGCGCCTCACACAGACCTGTCTAATTACAGTGGAACGGGGAAAAAAGAAGAAGAGATGGAACAAGAAAGAACAAGACACAGGCCTCTCTCCACCCCTCCAAGCCGCCCTTCCCTTGTTCTCTCAGAGAGCTTCCTTTATACTCTTGTTACCTCTCATCTTTAACACACACACACCTAAACACACATATGACACCTAAATGAGTGATGCTCTCATCACCTCTTTTCCTTTCTTTTTTATCCATGCGCAGTTACTCAAATCTGCTGATGACAACAGCTCACATTATCGGCTCCTTCGCCCATCTGGACAATGTGTGCACAGCGCACAACTCAAAGTGGGCCTGTATTAGACTGCGTGTGTGTGTGTGTGTGTGTGTGTGTGTGTGTGTGTGTGCGCACGCGTGTATGTGTGTTTATATGTGTCTGTGTGTGAGTGAGAGAGAGAGAGAGTCTGGCACACTGATCACCTACCTTTTTGTAAACTTGAAGAAAACTTGTAAAATAAAGCAAAATCATCTAAAACATTTATAGAGATAAATGTTGTCTTCTTCTCCCACACACACACAAATATACACTTCTTTTGAAGTGTCCTGGAGCAGCACACCATATCTCTATCAGCTCCAGGGATCCTCTGCAGTTCTGAGATCTCCACTTTGACCTTCCTTTGCAGAGGAGAACTACAGGGCTTCCCTGCAGGAATGAAGAAAACTCACACACTTAAATCTAAACACCAACCAAGTTACTCCAGAGCTTTTTGTGTTTGATGACACGTCCAGATGTGTGTCCAACCTGCCCTTATTACCTTTTGAGTTTAACAGACTGGCCCCGAACAGCTCGATTAGCTTGGCCTTTGTTTCACATGGCAGACCCCAATTAATTTAGGCTGCTTGGCCAGGGCTGGTTGCCATGCCAATTGGTGATCAAATCACACCGTGGCTTTTATAACCTCTGTTCTTCTCATTCCCGCCGATACACTACATTTAGTCCAATGGACGGCTGTTATTGTTTTTCTCAGCCTCCATTTGCCACGAAGAGGTAACATGTTCTTGCAGTAACGCTGCTCATTTATTTTAACCAGGCAGGATGAATACTGTAAGTGAAACCAGCCACCTGCTAGGAAGGAAGAGGCAAGATGGAAACAAATCATTTTCCCCCCTTAAACCATTGCTGTAATTTCTGATGAACGTACGGTGCATTTAAAAAAAGTGTGTCCATTAATTTACAAGAAGAAAAGAAATTGGACAGAAGTTTAAGTGTTTAACAAAACAACAGAAATTGCAACATTTTTAAAATCTAAATATTACAATTTCAATTTCAGTTTTATTTATATAGCACATAATCACACGACAGTGATGTCAAGGTGCTTTATACTGCAAGGTACAGATCCTATTTATTTCAAAGAAAATAGTATTTTCAAGTAAACACTTCAGAAAAAAACAATACAGCTGATCAAACCTAAAATATCAAGGTCAAAATCTTAAGTTGAGAAAAATGAACAAATATGAACGTTTACAAGGCTTGGGAATAGCAACATTGTGTACCATGGCTTAGGGTTAGGGAGCACTACACTGCTTGAAATCATTAAAAGCATGGAAACTTGGACTTGGAGGTATATAATTAATGCTAAAATTAGCCCTTCAATAAATTCTATCTTCAGGATGATTGGAGTCTATTGCAGGACTCGTGTTATACTGCATTAGTTCTAGTGAGGTGTTTTTTATAAAACGGCAACTGATTGAATACTGGCGACATATAGTTTAAACATCTGTTTGGGCATTTTAGAAAGAGGACCTAGCTACTTGTCATACATGTGAGAGGAATTTGTGCAAATTTGTGTCGGATCTTTGTCTTCATTACATCTGAATGACAAAATGTTGTTTTGTTGTCAACCAAAAAATATTGGTACACTTCTACAAACCTGGCAACACCTCAGTGACATTTAACCTTCTTTGTGCTTACCTAATAAGTAAATAAGAATATAATAAACCCCTATTTTTTAACTCAACCTTCCACAGATTTTTAAAAAAGCTGAATACTTTTCTTCTTAGATACCTCCATTACTCATGTGCACATCATAATATGTGCGTGACAGATATTTGAATTTATATGTTGATGGATATGTTGCTATCACATTGTTTGTCCAGCTCTGTCTCCACACTTTCACTCTGCAGCACATGAAAGCGTTTTTTTTTGGCATTTTACATTTTATTAGATTCGACAGCTGTGAAAGATTAGACAGGAAATCAAGAATAGTGGGGGAATGACACAGAAAAATGCTCTACGAGAGACTTGTACATAGGTCAGCTCAACCCTACAGTGGCACCCATTGTATCTCATGGCTAGAGCAGGTGTTGATTAGGATAAAGGTCAAGTGGAGTCCTAACTGTAAGCTGTTGATTAACTTTAGATAAAAAAAATGTTACAAATTAAAAAAAAAAAAATGATACAACTACTGTGCGGGGAGGGCTAATGGGCAGGAGGTCGGGCACTGTAAACACACTAGTTTGGGATAACTCAACAGTGAGACGATGTACGGGCTTCAAACTGATACCATAGGTGTATCGACTAAAAATATCAGAAGAGTTTGAATCTAGGTGACCTCAATCTGAAGGTCAAAGTCAAGTTTTCTGAAATTCTTGTGAATGTGATAACTTGAGAACAAGGCGATTCCAAATGATACGACAGGTTTGTTTACTAGGAGTTTGAAGGGTAGTACTGGAAGTTGCTGACATTTTTCAATACAACAATGTATTTAAATCTATATGTACACACAAAAAGTCAGTGAATATACACTCCAGTAATCAGTATACCCACTATTGGTCAGGGACCAATTTTATATCCGTAATGCTTTTAAAGCATTTTATTTATTCTTTGTGGATGTCTATGGTTGTACTATCATTACTGGTTGTGGGAGGCACTGGTACCAATATGTGCGTACATGTGTTTGTGTGTGTATTCGTGTGTATATCTGTGCATGTTGTTCTTTGTATTTTTCGCATTTTGCCAGGATGGCAGAAGCGCAGAAGATGAAGGTTAGGGTTGAGCTAATGGTTGTTAAAGGCCCCTGTGTTTATCTTGTCCTTGTCAACATGAAATATAACCTCTCCCCCCTCTCCCTGTCCCCCTCCCTCTCTCTCTGTCTGTGGCAGTAGCCGTGTGTTATTGCTGTGGGTCTCGGTCGTCCGCTCACCTCTGAAAGCCGGATTCGTGTGTAGCCACCGCAGCGGATCATTGGGAAATTTAATTACCCGTCTGAAAGCTCTTTCAATCAGACAGATTACCCGTTCTGTGTGTGTGCCTCTGTGTTTATGAGAGTGCAGAGCAGAGTGTGTATGTGTGTTTTACGGCGTACACGGTCAATGCGTATGTATGTGTTAGCACAGGCTGCCCACTGAGCACCACTCCGAGGAGCCAAGAGAGGCAGAAAGTGAAGAGAAGCAGTTTTTTTAAAAAACATGATTTTTCTCACACAGCTGAGAGTAAGATTAATGGAGAGTGTATTTGATCAATTTCCATCACACGGAGACAGATTTCTCACAAAGAAAATCAAACGAAAACCGAACCTTTGATATTCCAACCCCAGTTTTATTTAATAATAGCGCACAATACTAAGCAGCTCACAAAAGCAACAGATTCCATACCTCAGGCAAATAAAAAGCGTGGATGTCTTTGAAATGCATAGCTAGATTCAAAATCAAGCAAAAATCAATTTAATGTTGAGGTCTTAGCATTCAGTTTTTTATGTGAGCAATTTGCTACTTTTTGGTGGCTTCCTTTATGCTTTTTGTCAAGGAAGTGTCGTGTGGATAGACTGTATGATGTGTTTTTGTTTTTCTGCCCCACTGATAAGAAAAAATCCTGTAAACCATCGAAAGACAAGTGCAGGAAAATTGTGCAAGCAGTGCAGCCAAGTCCGAAGATGAGGGATTTAGTGTTTTGTTGGAACTGGCAACAAGTAGTGGGCCATTTAGTAATGATGACTGAATGATAACTGCTACCAAGAATTTGTGATGAAATCCATATATAGTACAAGACATAGGGGCTAAAAAAACTGCAGACATTGCTGCTGACATCTGCAGTTTGTAGAATCTCGCTGATGCAACTTGACTGATGCCAGACAAAGGTTTCAGTATGCAGACAGACGTGCAAGTATATTTTTTTTAATAACTGTGTGTTTATTGAGTTTTAAACTTTACACTGACACCAAAATTAAACAAACAAACAAATAACCAAAACAACAACAACAACAAAAAGAACAAACAAAAAACAACAACAACATAGCAGACCGAAACAAAACAGACAAAACAAAACAAATAGACAGGCAACCCGGCTCATGAATACAAAGAAATAAGTGGAAATAACGTGCAAGTATTGATTTGTGGCTTCTTGATAGTGGAAATCAGGCATGTCCTTCAGTGAATGAGATTTACAAAACTAGATATTCAGATAAATTAGTATTTTATTATATTTACTTATAGCTATGCTTTTGTGTTGATACATGTTTAAACTCTGTATAGTTGTGACTCTGCAGAGAACTTTATGCTTCTGGCTTCAAATCCCACTATTGACTGGTTTGCCAAGCCTCATTTTGAGACTTCAAAGTCAGCACTTTGGCCAAAACCATATTTTTGGGCTTTTTTTCAGAGCTTGAAGAGAACATATTTGGTCAAGATTGTGAAATCAGATAACAGTTACAAATCTTGGCTAGAAAGGTGTCCATTGCACAGATACATATAGCTGTTAATTAGTGTTGCATAACATACAAATACAATTCTATCAAACTAGAGAACAGACCTCTTGGATGATTTGTTAGTAGGACTGACACACGGTGACCATGTCATTTGTTACACAGGACCATTAAAACTACCGCATTTGGACATCTCCCTCAACCACATAAGCCACTGTTGGTTTAGTGGCTCTTTCTAAGTAGGAGGAGTACTAGAAGCATTATCAGCAGTGTCACTTTTATTGTGTTGGTCTAAACAAAGGGACTATGTAGAAAACTTTTAATTAGACTTCCATTAACCTTGGTGGACTAATAAACCTTGAGTGAACGAAACTGTTGATTAAATTTGCGATCTGGAAATAATGCACCACTTAAAAAGACTTAATCTTCACAGCTTTGCTGAATTCTCTATATAAACATCTTGCGGGTATTCATGTTTTTTTTTCTCCCGGCAGTTTTATTTGAAGCTGGCTCCATCCCAGTGTTCTGGAATTTGTCCAGACGCTGACAATAATCCAAGTGAAGACACGGCCA
>NW_024585919.1:0-1170 GCF_018398535.1 Haplochromis burtoni
ACCTTTCGCGCATGCGGGGTACCGATCGGGTTTCCGGTACGGATCGGGTAGTGACAGTGTGGTAGTAACAGGTAAATGAACTTTTTTTTTTTATATATTATTTGAATATATATATGAGTGCTTGTGTATAAATACATAAACAATACACATATGCTTTGTGTCATTTAAGTGATCTAGGATCTAGGTAGCTCTGTTTTTTGAAGTTCAGTTAACGCTAGAAATGTGCTTTGGAGTTTGTAGGTGCTTTGTTTCTAGGGGCCACTGTATATATTTATATATAAATAAAACCACATTTTTTTTACATTAGTAATTCTTTTTGTGCATAATTTTATATTGTTGTTAATAATAAATTAATTAAAGCAACAAAGCAACCTGAAGAGCCGGTTTGGAACCGAAAGAGCCAGCTCTTTTTAGTGAGCCGAGCCGAAAGAGCCGGTTCTCTAAAAATAGCCGAAAATCCCATCACTATTGTTCAGATGGGTGTACATTTGCATGGGATTCATGAAAACTAGGTCATTTTTAGAAACTCCCATCATGCTGTCAGAGAGGAGCCGGTGTTGATACTTTTAAAGCATTCATGCCATTTAATGTTTGACCTGATAAATGGTAGGTCTGCAATCTATATTGTTGCAAAGTGCTTGTTCTACATCTAGCCAGGGCTCATCTTAGATGGTATTTTTAAACTATGCTAAAATGATTGTAGCCTGTTGGCTAGGAAGTAGTGTTGAAAGTTAGGCAGATGTAGTCCTCCTTTGTTCTTGGTCCTTTAAAGCATTTTTAGACTGATACACGTTGGTGTATCTTTCTAAAGGAATTTATAAATGGTCGTCGGAACAGATCTAAACGTGTCTACTGATTGTTTATTCAGAATCACTAAGAATAAATAATTGAGTCTTGGCAAGACCATAGTTTTTACTGACACAACCCTTCCCATAAGTGATATGGGTAGAGATTTCCACCTAGACAGATCATCTTCTACTTTCTTTATTAAGTGGGATGTGGTTTCATTAATAGGTCTGTGAAGGTTCTCAGTCATCCAGGTCATCGTAGTCAAAGGAGCTTGCAAAGAAAAGTGTCTGGACTTCTTTAAGTTGCTTGAAGACGTTTCACCTCTCATCCGAGAAGCTTCTTCAGTTCTAAGGTCAAATGGTGGAGAGTCCCAGATATAAA
>NW_024585919.1:2709-6494 GCF_018398535.1 Haplochromis burtoni
TCATTAATAACATTAATACCTAAATATTTAATATGTCCAAATTGCAGTGGGGTAGAAGAATTTTTGAAAGAGCAATTAATAGGAAGAACTGTTTATCAAATAATATGAAACACTTGAGAATAAGTTTATTAATGTAATTACCTCAGAGAGTGGTTTGTGAGTGTTGGAGAAAAAGTAACACATCCGCATGAAGACTGATCTTATGTTTTACATTTGTGCATTTTTTGCACTTAATTACTGTAGCCTGTCTGACTGCTGCTGTTAGTGGTTAAATAAAATTTGCAAACAGTGAAGGGGAGACAGAGCTGGGGGATGTTTGGGCATTTGTGCTGTCACAGGCTGTTGGGCAATTATGTAATATTTTCAACCAGTTTATGAAAGAGTCTCCAAAACCAAAATTGTGTAAAGTTGCAAATGTATAAATAAATGTATTTTTCTGCATCTAGAGACAATATCGTGGTTTCAATGTTTTTACTACATGAATAGTCTATAAAATTAAGTATTCTGTGTGTATTTGTTGATGAGTGCCTACCTTTAATGAAACCGGTTTGGTCCGGTAGTTCTTTAAGGGGGGTTTTGCTCCAACACAGCTGAATCAAATGAATGGCTTGTTATCAGGCCATTGCCAAACTTGATAGCCTGCTGAAGAGGTAATCCAACCATTTGATTCAGCTGTGTTGGAGTAGAGATGCATCTAAAAGCTGCAGGACAGTAGCTCTCGAGAACTGGAGTTGGACACCCCTTACTTAAAAAAAAATAACAGTCCAATTGTGATGAATCTAGGACTGCGTCCACACGTACATGGGTACTTTTAAAAACAGAGATTTTATGTGTACGGTTTTTTTTAAGTATCCCGTCCACAGGAGCAGTTTTGAAAAATATCTCTGTCCAATTTAAATACAAAAAACACAGTCAAATGTTGTCAAGAACATGCCAGATCCTAGCCCTGTGGAAATGTTGTCCAATAAGAATACTAGAAGCCTGGGAGGGAAACAGTAAAGAGGGTTTTATGCAGTACTTCTGAAAAGTTTTCTTTAATAACAAAAGACAGTATTTTGGCTGGTGTAGACTCACAACTTAGGAATGAACAAAATCCATACAACAGGCCTAAATGTAACTTTTAAAAAAAATCAAGTTTGTTAAAAACTGACGACATCAGTGTGTGAATGTTGAAGTTCACTCTGACGCCTCTGTCTTTCTAAATTGAGGTACAGTAACTTTGTGTGTATATATAAGCGTGTAAAAACTGTAGATAATCAGATTAAATCTCCGTTTTCCTCGTCCACATATAAAAACTTAGTTTTCAAAAATCTCCAACCCGGCAGGAGTTGATAAAAATCTCGGTTTTCAGTGATTGAAAATGCAGTTTATGTTTTGGACGAAAGATGCATAGAAAAATCTTTTCAAAAACCCGTGTACGTGTGACCATATTCTACGAGAGGGTGGAGCTTTGATGAAGGATACTCCCTTTTAGGTTTTACTTTCTTTCTCTCTGCCAGCAGTGGCTGAACACTAGAAAAGAAACAGTTTACAGTCTGGTCAGTTAAATTCAATTTTATTTATAGAGGACCAAATCACAACAGCAGTCACCTCCAGGGGATTTTGTATTTAAGGATAAAGACCCTACAATAGTACAGAGAAGACCCCAAAAAACAGATGACACACTGTGACCAAGCATTGGGTGACAGTGGGTAGGGAAAACCTTCCTTCATAAGGAATGAAACCTCCAACAAAACCAGAGAGGCGCAATCATCTGCTGCGACTGGTTGGGGTGAGGGGAAATTCAAGAAATATTCATGGAAAATGGAGCAAAGCACAGACAATGGTAGATTCAAAGGATCTCGGCTGATTTAAAGCTCAAAAACATTCGGCTTTTGAAGCCTACCATACAGCAGCATTATAAGAGAGACACAAAGCTGCCACCAAGTGGTCAAACTGGAACACCGCCATCCATAAGTAGGTAAAGGTTAATTCTTGGACATGAATTGAGCTGTGGTTTGGGGAAGGCCTTAAAGGGGATTGGCGTCGGTTCCTGGGCCTGGTTATGGTTATCAGGGGTTCCATGGCCCCTGATCCCCATGTATCTAATAGAAGTGAAGAAGTTACAGAATTGAGAAAGGGAGGAAGGGAGGGTGAGGCACGTAAATGAGAATCAACAGCTTGCAAAACTGGGGGAACCTATCTAGATGAGAACCGGAAGGAGCGTATTGGAGACGTGGTCCTGCTCTTGAAATTCCGCTACTTAATATCCAATAATTACTTTCCCACACACTTTCTGAACATATTTAAAAAAGAAAACGTTCGACTCATTTTAAACATTTTGACTACAGAGCATTGTTAAAGACTAAGCAGCACCTTGAAACAAAATACACACGAACACACTGAAGCTCACAGAGCCACTGATAAACACAATAAAACAAAAAGGTTTGACAGAAATGAAACACATTTTACATGATTGAAGTCTACAGCTCATTTTCTACTGCGTGCCCAGATTGGTATAAATCTTGACCTTGTTCTTTATCAAAAAACAACAACAGCAGCAGCAATAAGTAGCACACCTAAAAGTGGCAGGCCAACTTTCAGTCCAACAGATCCATCCTCTGTGTCTCCTCCTGGCTGACCTGCAGGTGAGAAACAGGTGTGAGGTGTCAGCTGTCAGGTAGGTGATGAGTGAAGAACAGAACAGAATCCATTTCCTCTTCAAACTGCTGTCAGACATTATCTACTGCACTCTGATCACATCACTCAGACCAGCTGCTTTCTACAAAGTCTCATCAACAACATGTTTAGAAACAAACATCAACAACCAGGAAGCAGCTTCACCTCTGATCACACAAACACACACTCAACTCTACTCACTCACCTGGAGGAACAACTCTCAGGGTGATGTTGCAGATGGGTTTGGTCTTCTGACGAACTTTTGTTGCACTCATGAAGACATGACACTCGTATATTCCAGTGTCATTAATCGTCACATTCTTTAGAATCAAAGACACGTCTCTGTCCTTCATCTGTCTGTCTCGCAGATCCACACGGTTCTTAAAGGATGGATGCTGGTTTTCCAGATCAAGCTTCTCATTCCGATACACAAAAACATATTCTGGTACCAGGTCAGCTCTGCTCCACTCTACAACAATGATGGGGTCCGTTTTATTTGGTACCTGACATGTGAGATTGACATTCTGCTTAGAATCAGCTGTGATGGTTTCCTGGTCTGAAGGAGGAAACAATACAGAGCAGAGAGGTTAAAGGTGAAAACACAACTGTTCACTTCACAGTGAGGACCAAACAGAGATTCCTGAGCTGTATTTCATGTATTTTTAATCATATTTTACATTTAAATCTTAGGTTTTATTCCCTTCTCAAATCAGTTTTTATATACTTTCCTTATTAATCTCACTGCCTTTACGAAAAAGTACTTTGGGTCAATCCCTGTCGTTTTGTATTCATCTGTTTGTTAATGCAAATGCCTAATTAGCCAATAAAATGGAAGCAACCAAATGCATTTAGGCATTTAGACATGATCAAGACAACCTGCTGAAGTTCAAACTGAACATCAGAATGATGAAGAATGGTTATATAAGTGACTTTGAATGTAGGATGGTTGTTGGTGCCACATGGGCTGGGCTGAGTACTGCAGACAGGTCTGATCTGCTCACAGTCATCGCTACAGAGAATAGTCTGAACAAGAGGAAATATTCAGTAAGCAGCAGTTCTCTGGATGAAGTGGCCCCAAGTAGGGCTGGGTCATATTATACCGTTCACGGTAATACCGGTATAATGTT
>NW_024585920.1:0-3746 GCF_018398535.1 Haplochromis burtoni
AACATTGATTGTATTACACCTGTCACTACGCATGAGGGGGCGTTCTAATACCCTGATTTCATAAAACTATGATGATGTGTTTTTTGAGATGAGATCTGAGACTGTCTGCATACAGTGTCCATCTCCCATGTGTGTGATCATTAAATCATCGTTTGACTCAACCCGACTGGACCAGTGTTGTTATTGTGGGTTTTTCCTCTGGTGTCCATCCCCAATATTTTGAACCTTAACAAACGCAACTAATTTATTGAACCATCTGAACATACATCCCAATCTGCAGAATAGTTCATGCATAATGCAGATCAAGGGCGTAGATTTGGTTTTGGCATTGGTGGGGCTGGATGATTCAACCACCGAACCCTGCCCTATTTCTTTTTCCTTTTTGTCTTTGCTTCTTGATAAAAAAAAAGGAGAAATATACTTTCCTACATATGCTATTCTACATTTAAACCATTTAAAATTACAATTCATACTTTTATATGTGAATTATATAATGTTAAATTACTATTAAACAAATGACTGACTAAGTATTTTAGGCTTTAGTTTACTTCAGTCATATTCCATATAAATCAGGTATCATACAAAAATAAAAATAGCTTCAAATACAGTCATGACAATAAAAGAATATGACTTTAAGGACTTAACAACATTAGTTCAGTCACACTACACTAACATCTGTTATATTTTGGCACTAAGGGAACACTGAATGACCTGGTGAATTTTTGTCTGTAAAACTACTCATCTAAGATTACCACAAAGTAAAAGATCTCTCGGAAAAATTATGAAACATTTTGGGCACACTATTGCCCCGATCAAATCAATGAGCTGGGATTTTTTATTCTAAACATGAGCTACTGTTACAGCAACAGACATGGACTACTGATGTCCCACAACAACTCAGTGTCCAAACACATGCTTTCTCCTCTTGTTAATGTATAGCACGAAATCATCAGTCAGTCACCTGTGAACTTGCCTCTTCACCTCTGTCCAAGCTACAACATGGCAGAGCTGTCTCTATCACCTGATAAATAACAGTGAGACATTTGAAATGCATGCAGTCACACATGTGCTTCAAATACAGTAATGAACCAACAGGTCATTATCCAATTTCAGTGATCTTGTATCACCATTACTCTCTGAGCTTTGTGTTGGTTCTTCTGTCACCTGACAAATACATGACAATAAGAATAAAATGGGTAGCTGCTTCAGTGTGTCTGTCATTTAAAAAAAAAATGTGCAAACTGCACTACAAGGTGGAATATTTGCAAAATCATGACTACCTCATTATATTTTGTCTCAAAAATTAACCCTATGAAAATATCAGTACCATTAGGATGAAATTATTGTGTCACCAATATTTTAACGTTAGACATAATTTTAACAGCCTCTGTAAACTAATATCTTGGCTTGCTTGAGGCTGCCCTTTTCTCTGACAGTGTCAATCAAAGTTAGAAATGCTACTCTGAGACTGAGATAACTAATAGTGCTGCCTGTTGTGCAGTTAGTTTCCAAAACACGTACAATTTTAGACTGATGTGGGCCAAAGCCTAACATAGCCTGTAACGTTATTATGACGGACATTTTATGAGTTAACTTGGCTTTAAGTGACTTACAGGTTTCTTTGAAAAATGCTTTCTTATATCCAGGTTCTTCCTTTTTGCTGCCATCCTCCCCTCCTCCTTGCAGGTCCTGGCAGCGCAGGCTTGCCAGGTGTTGTGCCAAAAATTGATTACCAGCCAAAAACTGATTTCCAATGTTTCCGTGTATTTTTTACATGTAATATCTTTATGTATGCAAATAGAACGGTGAACAGCGTTTATAAAGGGGTTATATATAGAATTTAAAAAATTATCTGTTTTTTCAAGTATCTTTACAACTCTGTGTTATTGTACTTACATTATAACCAATCCGGTCCTTTATCCCCACTTAAAATATTTTTACAGAACTATTGTAATATTTGCTGCCATTTCTGCTGTCCTCTTGGCCAACTTACTCTTACAAAAGACATTTTTAATGTTAATGAGATTTTTTTGTAACTGCATAAATAAAGGTTATATAAAAGTCACTGCCAAAAACTGATTGCGGCTTCTACCTTGTTACACGAATGTTGTTTGTGGCTCAAGATGACTTTATGTCATCCATGAGGGATGCATTTGACATATGTTTCACATATTATAGCCCAACAAGTTACTTATAGCAGTATACATGCGAGCCATCAGTTTTTGGCAAATACCGGAAATCAGACAATCACTTTCTGGCACAACACCGGCCACTGCTAAAACTAAACAGAGCTCCCTGAAAGGCCCAGCCAATCACATTGGCCATATTTGTCACATGAGGTAGGACTCCAGTAGAGAACGTAATTTAACTCTTTCTGCACCGCTGGGTGAATGAGACGATGACAGATCTTTTTTTTTTCTTTCTATCTGGTTTGTTTTTCTTTACTAGAAGAGATCAAATTCTTGGTGGAGACAATTCAATAATCGCTGGATATTGGTGGGGACATGTCCCTTCCATCCATGCCAAATCTATGCCCTTGATGCGGATCCATCCAGTTCACAAAGGCACTGAAATCATCAACAGTCTCACACTATCTGGCTAAAGATGTTTTTCCAGAGAAAGTAACAGGTGCTTCATGATAATTGGCCACTTCTCTGGACAAAACACATGGCATCCCCTCTAGCATTTTTTTCCCAAAGTGGTAAAACCTGCACTGTGCACATCTCAAGGAAAAAAGAGAGGATCTCACAGCTTTCCAGTACTTTGGTTCAAGTTTCATTCACATCCATCATGCAGGTACAAGGAATCAAGTGAAAAACTTTATATAATTTGTGTCCAAAGGTTAATTATGAAGACTCATTAACAGAAATGTATCACTATGTTTAGATAAAGACAGAGTTGCTGACCCCACACAGCTGTAAACTAGTTTCCAGTTTCTAAAAGTTCCAATTTAGTGTGTCACTTATCGTCACAAAAACTTGACTTCTACAATTTCACAGTCAGCTTAATCAAACATGTGTTATTATTATTATTATTATTATTATTATTATTATTATTATTATTATTATTATTACTATTATTATTAACAATACATTTTATTTAAAAGTGCCTTTCAAAACACCCAAGGACACTGCACGACAAATAAAACAGGCATAAAAAACATGAAATATAAACAATAATGAGAGTAGCATATAGAAAGTTTAAGATCAGGGTAGTAGTCAATTTTAACCAGGTGGGTTTTGAGGTCGAACTTAAAAAGATGGGATAAAGTGATATTTCTTAGGTCTGTGGTTAAGGAATTTCAAAGTCGGGGTGCAGAGCAGCTAAAAGCCCTGCCCCCCATAGAAACAAGACAAGAGGAAGGAACAGAAAGAGAAAGGGAGGAGGATGATCTAAGGCACCAGGATGGGGTGGCGATCTGAACCAAGTCAGAAAGTAATGGTGGGGAGAGAGAATGAATAGCCTTAAATGTACAGTATGGGGTAGTATTTTAAAATTAATGTGAGATTTGACCGGGAGCCAGTGAAGCTGCTTCAGAATAGGAGTGATGTGATGGGTAGAGGGAGTCCTAGTAATAATACGGGCAACAGAGTTCTGGACACGTTGAGGCTTATTGATGGATTTTTGTGTAAGGCCAAATAAGAGTGAATTACAGTAGTCAGCCTGAGAGGTAACAAGCAGTGTTGGGGAGTAACGGAATACATGTACCGCCGTTACGTATTTAGAATACAAAATATGAGTAACTG
>NW_024585920.1:5476-6493 GCF_018398535.1 Haplochromis burtoni
GTTACAGAATACATTTTGGGGCATGTATTCTGTATTCTGTAATGGAATACATTTTAAAAGTAACCTTCCCAACACTGGTAACAAGGTAACGATAGCAGTAGCATGTGGAGTGAGGAAGGGGCTGAGGCGATTGATGTTACAGAGGTGGAAATATGCTGAGCGAGTAACATTATTGATGGTATTGAAAACCATAAATTAAGTTCAGCTAAGCAGAGCGTGAGGGAGGGTGGAGGGAGAGTAGAGTCGGGTTTGGTGGATAGGTAAAGCTGGGTGTTGTCGGCATAACAGTGAAACTGAATATTATATTCATGGAAAATATGCCCAAGTGGGAGGAGTTAAATAATGAAAAGGAGGGAACAGATCCCTGGGGCACCCCAGTAGACAGAGGAAAAGGCTGAGAGGTGAAGGATTTTAATCGAATGAACTGAGTGCGGTCAGACAGGTATTATTTGAACCAAGCTAGCCTGGTATGAGAAAAGCCAATAGAAGCCAATCTGCTGAGAAGGATGGAGTGAGAGATGGTGTCAAAGGCTGCACTCAGATCGAGAAGAATAAGGATGGAGAGGAGACCGGAGACAGCTGCCATAAGAAGGTCATTCGTTATTTTTATAAGAGCAGTTTTGGTGCTATGAGAGGGACGGAAACCAGACTGGAACTGTTCATAAAGGTTATTGTTGGTTAGGTGTAGAAGAACTTGTGAAGAAACTATGTTTTTCAAAATGTTTTTAGAGAAATTGTAAATTGGAGATAGGACGAAAGTTATTAAGGTTGTTGGGATCTAGACCTGTTTTTTTTTTCCAGAATTGGGGTGATAGCAGCAACTTTGAAAGAATTCAATTCAGTTCAATTTTATTTATACAGCGCCAAATCACAACAACAGTCGCCTCAAGGCACTTTATATTGCACAGTAGATTGTACAATGATAGAAACAGAGAAAAACCCAACAATCATATGACCCCCTATGAGCAAGCACTTTGGCGACAGTGGGAAGGAAAAACTCCCTTTTAACAGGAAGAA
>NW_024585921.1:0-4046 GCF_018398535.1 Haplochromis burtoni
CCCACTGCTGCACTGGGCCCTGGTGTGTCCTCCTGGATGGAGGAGATTAGGACAGGTGGCCTGGTGGAGGGCCTCTGTCCTAGCACCTCATCCATGGCACCAAATCAGGGCCATGTTGCGGCAGAGGGCTTCCCACTTGCGCCCTCGCCTGTCCCTTGATACTTTCTTTCTAAGGGCAGAGTACATCACAAGTGGCAGTTGGCTACAACAGCAACATTGCAGGGTTACATAGGTGACTTCTCAGTGTTCCGTGTGCAGCTACATCTGTCACTATCACTGTATATACTTTATATTTCCTCTTCAGGTTCTCTCATTTGCGTTTGGCCTGCACTGGGGAGATTTTCCCCGCCAGATCCATCATCTCCATGATTTCTCTGACAGACGAAATATGAGAGCACATGTATATCAGGTCATTCTGTTTATGGCATCCACAGCAGGATGTACTGGATTGGGACCACAGGGCAGACAGTTCACTGTCCTTTGTGCCTCGATAATTGTAAACCTCATACTGTTGCTGTACCTCCAACCCACTGCGGCTGAGTGTTTCGCACCCGTGAACAGGTGCTTATTGTCACGGAGGAGTCAGATGGGGTCTGCCGTCTGCTCCTTGGTCCCTGTAATGCAGCATGACATTGGATTACATTCCCCACCATCCTGCACTTCTGTTTTAGCAGTTCTCCATTTGCCGTCTGTTCAGCATATACAGCTGTGTGGGACATACACACTGAAATGTCAGGCAAAACGGTTTATTGCGGGACGGGGGCAGCACTGACTGGGGCAAAACATTTACTTTATCAGGCCCTAGGTTGGGGTCAGGGGGTTCTCTGTCATATTTTTAATTCAATTCAATTCAGTTTTATTTAGATAGCGCCAAATCACAACAAAAGCCGTCTCAGGGCGCTTTAAAATATCCCCTTTAAAATATTTGACATGGCAGGTGTGATAACCGTTGCAAATGTACATATGATTTGCTGCAGACACAGCTACATTCCTGCCTGGTATATGTTGACATTTCTGTTTGCGGCTCAGGAAGGGTCATATTAGTACAGTTGATTGCATGTGTAGTGGTGATACTTCTATTCATACTGCCCTCCGTCTGGTACAGGATTCACAGCTTTGCGGGTCTGTGCATTTACGGTCACGTGGGTCTGACAGGTGTCACATGATTCACCTTGACATTTACTATTAACCTTCCCTTTACATCTGGGCATTTGTTTCGCTCCTTCACACATATATTACATTTGCATTTGAAGTACACTTCGAATTGGGACAGCTGTCGTCGTGTGGCGGTGCCGTAATCGCACTCAAAATGCGTACTCCAAGCATGCGGTCTCTAAATTGGGACACAGCCACAGACTAAATACACACAAGGGTGATTAGGGGAAGTGGAAACACCTGAACAAGTCTGACATAACGAGACAAAGGAACCAAAGCTGACTACACTGACATAGGACACAGACCTTCAAAATAAAACAGGAAACATGAGACACAGACAAGACAATATAAACTTGACAAACTTAAATAAAGGGGAACAAAACACAAGGAGTCTAATAACCAAATGAACTTCACTAATCTAATGAATTTAAACACAAACAACATCCAAATAAATTAAAACTTAAAACGCTGGCTCAACAGACCCAGGAACATGACAGTAAGTTAGTTTCTCTTTCTTTTCTCTTAGACATTTAAGAGGAGGGGTGCACATCAGCAGTTTTCTTGTGTTTTTGTTTGTTTGTTTTTTGTTATGTGTTTTTTTTTCTTTATTATTGATAGGTTTGTAGCTTAAACCTATTCGCTGGAACGTTCAAGACAATTTAATTACACAGCAAAAGCAAGACACGAGTAGGCAAGTTCTTTATGTTTCTCGTGTACGGGAGAGAACTGGACAAACGCCGTTCCTTCGCTTGACCCCTGTTGCTCTCATCCGCTCCCCCGTAACACTGCTCTTTTATAGAGATTAACAGACCACGTGACTTTCGCGCATTGCATGCCGGGTACTCGTGGCAAAATTATCAAAGCAATGCATCAAACGCAAGCATCTGCAGCACCGCAAAACGTTCATTCTCCGGTTCCAATACCTTCTTGCTTTTTCTTTGTTCCCCAAAAAGGTTATGTACAAAATGAAGGAGAACAATGCCGGTCCGTACAAAGACAGACTTGATGTCAAAGAAAAGATATCAAAGGAGTGAAAAGGTTAAATGGCCTGTATTTATATAATGCTTTACTAGTCCCTAAGGACCCCAAAGCACTTTACATATCCAGTCATCCACCAATTCACACACTGGAGATGGGCAGCTACATTGTAGCCACAGCCACCCTGGGGCGCACTGACTGTGGTGAGGCTGCCGGACCCCTCTGACCACCACCAGTAGGAAACGGGTGAAGTGTCTTGCCCAAGGATACAATGACCGAGACTATCCAAGCCGGGGCTCGAACCGGCAACCTTCCGATTACAAGGCGAACTCCCAACTCTTGAGCCACAATCGCCCCGCTTTCAGGCTTGCGATATATGACTACATGCTCAGCCAGCTGAGCGAAAACCTGTGCCCAACTGCATTAAATCACCAGATTTGTAGAAGGCATAGAGATGGGAAGCCTAACACATGAAACACAAAATGACCACCATGTATTCTATTTATTTCAACAAAGTAACTGTATTCTGATTACCACCCATTTAAATGGTAACTGTAACGGAATACAGTAACTCATTTTTTGTATTTTACATGTATTCCATTACTTCCCAACACTGGTAGTAGGAACAGAGAATGCTCGGACTGACAAGAGATGTTACTTTGCAGAGATGATCATGAAACAGTGGACTCCAGGGTGGAGTAGGTTGCACAGTCTCTAACTACCTGTCCATGCCAAACAGCCAAAGTGAAGATTGGCTCTCAACTTGTTTACAGCCAAAGTACAACAGAGTCGTGGGGTGCCAGGATGTCACTGCAGAAAACAACCAGTAAATATTGTTTATATTGATTGTTTGTATGGATAGCACAACCCAGTGGAGAAAACTGTGTAGTTCTAGCTTAAAGGAAACAGCCTACTAAACATAATATTGTTCTTTCAATATTATGTAACCATATCACAGCCACATGTGCTTCTACTCCTGGTGTTAGTCCAAAATAGCGAGGGTTGCATCGGGAAGAGCATCCAACGTAGATGCTATGCAAAATAAAACATGTGGATATAAAGAATGATATTTCAATGCAGATCAGCTCAAGCCTAGATTAACTCCCCCTGTTGATATTGTTCAACATGGTGCGTGTGGAAAGGAAAAGGAAAGGGGAAACTTTGAGAGCCAGGGTCAAAGTATAAACGGAGGAGTGTGGAGGTAACAGTCGGGACTCTAAAGGGTCTAAAGGAAGCAGCTGAAAGAAGAAGAAGATGACTTAAAAGAACTATGTCAGAAATATTTCACATAAACAGTCCAGGGTTCGTACAGGTGCTTGAAATCCTTGAAAATGTCTGAATTTTAATATTGCCTTTTAAAGGTTTGAAAAGTGCTTGAATTTCAGATGTGGTGCTTAAAAGTGCTTGAAAGTGTAACTGTATTTCATTCACCACAAATAACTATCTGATTGAATAGTTTTCTTATCAGATAGAGAAATAAAATGAGTCGCAAAATGTAAAAGCAAAATTTCCCTGCCTGGGCTGCCTTGTCTGTTTCAACATGTGACCCCGCCCCTCCCTCGGACACTCGGGGATGAGTGCGCTATTATAACTGTAGGTTGCTGTTTTAATGAGTGTTTGATGGAAAACGACAATGGCGGAGTCACATGATAGGCGAGTGCTAGTAAATAATTTTCCAGTACGTGTACGTTACACATGCTATTTTTTTAAAATTATGATTATTATTTTGCTATCCAACTCGCTGGAGAAATGATTGAAATGCACTGAGTGTGATGCAGTATGGCAACACTATTATGGGATATGCTGTGAACTTAGGTAACATTACTTAGCAGTAATGTGAGTTAATTTACTCAAGTGAAAGCTTTAAACATTAGCCTAATACATAACTAGCCAATTTAGGTTTTCTGGTTAAC
>NW_024585921.1:5142-6490 GCF_018398535.1 Haplochromis burtoni
CGATCCATATGGTCACAAAGAATAGCCACTTGTTTCTGTGCTACCAAAGTTCCCCGGCTTTCATTCAAAATGTGTTTCTGGTCAGCACCTGCACATTAAACTACTTAAACATTATAAATGTCTTCAAGCTCGCACTGAGGCCTGTGGGGCACAATCAGCCACTCAGCCAGTACACACATTTATATGTGTATTTGTACATGAATATTTCATACTTTAAGGCTTTCTGTTTATTTAAGGGAGATAAACAAAATACATTGGAATTGTACATAATAATATCACAGATGATAAATTCAATAGATTTTAAGTAGATGCTTGTGCATCCTTAAAGTCTTATATGTTGAATTGAACTATGTGATCTGTTCAAAGCCTCCCAGTCAGTGCTGTTCTCCATGTTCTCCTGTCTGACTGTACATGATGTTATTAGCACAAACACTTCAAAGGTGATCATTTAGGACTCCAGCAATAATACAGACAGCAATGTAGTTAGCAATAGAACAGTTTTATTGGGAATTAACTTAAAAAACAAACAAACAAACATATGTCTCCTATTTTTTGTCACACAGGAAAGAAGCATCAGTATCTGATGAGAAGACGCATTTATTTAGTTTTTTTTTTTCAACAGGAGAAGAAAATCTCTAACAGTTGATTTGTTCACATTTTCACATCTTAATTTTTAAGTGAAATGTGCATTTCGAGTTTATACACTATGTATATAAGAGGACCGTTTCCTTTTGCAGTATTTTTGTGTGGTGCATTTTTAACAAAAGGGGAACAAAGGAACAAAGTTCACCTAGGATGATTTGTTTAAATGGTCTTACTGAGGTGATGCAAATTGAAACATGCATTTTAATAGGGGGGGGGCTGGAAAAGCTTGAAAAGGGACGTTGAAAGTGCTGAACGTGCTTGAATTTGATCCTGAAAAAGGCATATGAACCCTGACAGTCCGATGCATAATGACATCAGCTGTCCTCTCTTTAACAAAAAGCGAGCCGGCTGGTGAAAAAATACAAAAGCAAATGGCAAAGGCGCACAAAGCTGAAAACTAAACTATTACCTATACTGGGTGAACTAGGACTAGACTTGAGAAACATGAACATGATGAGACTTGAGAATTCCAGTGACATGACACAAATAAAAACAGATAAACAAAGGGAGACAGAAGATTGAAATACACAGAGGGATAATGGGGGAAGTGGAAACAGCCGATACAAATAAACATGATGACACAAGGGAAGCAAAATGACACACACTGGACATGGAACACAAGAATGTCAAAATAAAAGAGAGGCATAGACTGGGAAACGTGAGCTTGACACAAGTGTTGAGTGCAGAGTGCAGAAAAAAACTC
>NW_024585922.1:0-879 GCF_018398535.1 Haplochromis burtoni
AGTTCATTGTTTATTTCTTCAGACAATATTAGTCTGAAACCTGAAAGAAAATAAAGTGTGAACACTACTGAAGTACAGGAAACCTCCAAAATTCACAGGGATTACATTCATAGAGCACCTGCGAATTGTGAAAAACTGCAAAAAATTCCTATTTTTTATAGTTCAACCCTTAAATGTGTATTTGGGTGGCATCTTTGGGCTTTAATAGGGAAAAAGAACACGAAAGCATTCAGTGCAACACTTAAAATGCGGAACTGCATCTGCCAGAGATGCAACAACATGTTGTTGCAGCTGAAAAGACATATCAGAATCAGAGAAACTTCATTAATCCCAGAGGGAAATTGAGCATGTGAAAATGATCCAGAAATACCACCTTCTCTGGGCAGGTTAGACATTTCCTGAATATAAGAAGCTAATGAAGTGCGATAGTCTGACTTCAAACATGAATTAACTTGATGCTATGTGAAGAAAGTTTCTGTAACTACTCAGTTACTCACTTACATGCATGCACGTGAGCACACACACAGACCTTGCACAGTTTAAGAGTTTGTTGGATTTTCTAATCTTTATATTTTGACATACCTGTTAACAGTTGAGATGATTTTTAAGTTCTACTGAATCTTTATAGTTAAGAGCAATTTGAAAGGTAAAAAGAATAATACATTTAATATTCATCCGTTTTTCCTGATCTTATTTGGCATAAATCAATTGTTTGTTTGTTTTAATGTGAAACTGAGGAACATTTAAATGATCACCTTAAGGCAGAATAAAGAAGAAGAGCACCCTCTTGTGGCGGAACTGAAACATTCCACTGTAAATGACGCTGTCAAACTCGTGACTGATGTCATTAATCTAATCATGTTCCTGCCTGCCTTCTCC
>NW_024585922.1:2385-3787 GCF_018398535.1 Haplochromis burtoni
TAGCTGGAAAATGATGTCCGATCATAATTCATCTGCATGCATGAACTGAGTGAAATGTAAAATTATAACTGTGTATAAGTTTAAAGTTCCTGAAATTACTTTTCTTTCTCATTTTTAAACAGTTTAAACATTAGCAGGTTGTCTTAACCACGTCTGCATGCCTTAATGCAATAATTTGTTGCCATGTGATTCGTGTGAATAGATATTTGCATTAACATGCAGTTGAACAGGTGTACCTAAAAATTGGCTGGTGAGTGTGTACTTGTGTTATTGACATGACATGTTTATCTTAATTGAATGTCACAGTTTTCTGAGTCCTAACAAAGTGAACATACAGTATGTTTGTGTGGGACAGTGTGGGACATCTTCATATAAAAACTATACATCTTACAGGTTTGGGGTCTTCCCCAGCTTACCTCATGAACTATACCTTTCCTTTTCTGTCAAGAAGTGGAAAAGTGTTGTTCACTGATGTGCACCCCTAGTTCAACCTGTGTTTTTTTTTATTGGTGAACAATATCTTAATCATCCTAAACCAATCAGGAACACTGTGCAAACTTCACCACATTGACTCGTCCCAATAGTTGAACCATTAACCAAATACTATGCATTTCGTGTGAACCCCAACAGAAAAGTCAGTGCATATCAAATGTTTATGAGGAAATCGATGAGAAATGCATTAGAGTGACTAAGCCTCCAATGTACTTGCATCACAGAAAACTACAGCTGCAATTTATGCAGCTGAGAAGATCATTAGAAATGCAGCTGATTGTAGCGTTTAAAGTGCTATGAAAAAAAAAACAGCTTTGCCAGTCTTGGTGCTTTTTTTCAGTTGGGCTCTCATTAGGGTGGTAATTTTCAAATATTACCTAAATTAACTTCAATTTCAGGAGCCTTGAGGAGTCAAAAAGAATTTTCAAAATTTTTAAAAGGTTTTTTTCTCCTGTTGAAGTCAAAGGTTTACCTCTATCTTTGTTGTGACAGATTTATGCCCTTACAGATTTAACATGGGGATAAAAACATATAGGTTATACTATACATTTTCTCTGTAATGTAATTGTAATCCTACTGGTCAATACGCAGAGTATTGACCAGTATTTTAAAAAGACTGGTAAATTGCAGAGTTTGCCTTGTAGCTCTCGGCTCTCTTCACCTATAACACATAGAATAATGTAAAGGAGGCAATCCAGATGGAGTTTGCACACAGCTTTATTAGTATAAATATGGTTGATTATTCCTCTTGTGGGTTTTTTTCTAGGTGGATCCCGTGCTCATGGTCAGCCACTGCACGTTCTTGCCTTTGCTGGTGGAGATGTTATTCTACCGTGCAGTTTTAATATCTCTGACAACACTGACTTTCCGACTGTTGAGTGGTCCAAGGAAGGCTTGAAGCCAGATGTTG
>NW_024585922.1:4999-6490 GCF_018398535.1 Haplochromis burtoni
ATAAATTTAGCTATTTTATTGTTTTCATTTTAATACTATCGTTATACGGTGCATGTTAAAAAGCAAACAAAGAGTATTATATTAGCGGTTAATGTGGAAATCAGAGGCATTAGGTGTGGAGGACAGTCATGAACTACATTCAGAATCACCTTGTTTTTTTGGTTAATTAGTACATTCATATGTCGCATTTGATCTTAATGGGCCACAAAATATTATCTTTTTGTGAGTCATTTTTTAAGCTTGAAGTATAGCAACAGATTCATATCTTCTACCAAGCCTCTTAGTTCAAAGTATAGATATAGATCTGACTATATGGTCAGGTGTGGCATTGCAGAGAGAACTGGTTTGTTATTAACCTCATGACAATTGCCCAACAGTGAATTGGTCTGCAAAAACATATCCAGTATTTCCCCACCTTGTTTAATCTTTGCCGGTGTTGAATGAAGTGTTTCCTCAATGACTAAAAATGTCAACACAACCAAAACCATGATAATACCTCTACCATGTTTATCAGTTAAATTTTGGTCTTGGTGTGTTATGAAACATCCAAGTATTTTGTTAGTTGAATTTGAAATTAAAACGTGCGTGCTGACCTTTAAACAGCACCAGCCATATCTAGTGTTTAGTCTTAAAGATGGTCATATAACCAGCTATATTTAGTTTCTTGCTGTTGCTTTTTACTACTTGACAGAATTGCATATTTTATGATATTAATGATATTTGATAAATATGGGATCTAAGGTCCTGCAAAAGTTGGCATAATTAAAGATTGGTTCACACAAAATACATTTCCTTTCCACAGGGCACAGAATTCGTTTTTTCAGATGAAGGGACACCTTGACAAACCACAGTCATCTACTTTGGCTTGGCTCCATGTAGCTTTTGAAAAAAAGTAGTTTACTTAATGAAAAGCACAGCTTCTTAAAATTATTGTACGGTTAAAGACCCTTTCAACAATAATAACCTTGAGACAACTGTTACTGTGATTTGTCACCATATACAGTGGCTTGCAAAAGTATTCGGCCCCATTGAACTTTCCCACATTTTGTCACATTACAGCCACAAACATGAATCAATTTTATTGGAATTCCACGTGAAAGACCAACACAAAGTGGTGTACATGAGAAGTGGAACGAAAATCATACATGATTCCAAACATTTTTTACAAATAAATAACTGCAAAGTGGGGTGTGCGTAATTATTCAGCCCCCTTTGGTCTGAAAGAAGAAAGTGTACTTTATTGGTCCCCGTGGGGAAAATCCCTCTCTGCATTTAACCCATTCACTCAGTGAAGCAGTGGGCAGCCATTGGGCGCCCGGGGAGCAGTGTGTAGGGACGGTACCTTGCTCAGGGGTACCTCAGGGTAGCTGTTCAGGGGAATCGAACCCCCGACCTTCCGATCATGGGGCCACCACTCTACCTACTGAGCTATCCCTGCCCACTATACAAAGGTCAAACATTTGATGCACAGTAGCGATCAAACTACTTCTT
>NW_024585923.1:0-3988 GCF_018398535.1 Haplochromis burtoni
GCAGGCCTTTGGAGACTCTGTTGGACATGGTTTCTGTTGGCCTCTGACATGATAAGATAAGATAATGGAATTAACTGTTTGTGAAGAAACCCCTTTGGGCTGGGATGCTCTTGATAAGGGAGCCTCTTTTGTTTGCTTCATGCCTTTTTGCAGACTGTTGGGAGCCTAAACCCCCTCTGTCTAACTGTTACAGGGTGTGGTTAGGTGTGAATATGTGTTTTTTAGAAGTATCTGGGATGGGTGCTGGGATGCTCTTGATAAGGGAGCCTCTTTTGTTTGCTTCATGCCTTTTTGCAGACTGTTGGGAGCCTAACTGCACCCCCTCTGTCTAACTGTTACAGGGTGTGGCTAGGTGTGAATATGTGTTTTTAAGAAGTGTCACAGTTTATTTCTAAAAGAATACATGTTGTTTGCGGTGCTCTATTTAAAACTGTTGGCCTGTGAAACTTTTAGAAAAGTGAAATGCCCCTAAAGTAGTTAAATCATCTATGTGTAATCATCGAGTCTAACTGTTGCAGACTAGTAGATAATTATAAGACTAGTTGCATTAAAGCCACATTGGAGAAAAAAAGTACAGGTATATCACTACTAATGTCCTTCAAGAAACCTGGAGAACTATTGTTGTAGACTACTACAAACATTGTTCACTTAAACTATTGGACTTGAATAAATGAAATTCCATTCAAAATAAAGTAGTAGTGCATTCTCTCAGTCACATGCTTTCAGACTGTGAGGGTAAGAACAGCATGGATGAGAAAAGTCCATTTTTCTTCACTATCAATTACTGATGTTTATCAGCACATAGCATTACTTCAGTGGGTACGCTTTTACAACAGCTTATTAGCAAATGGGATGTTGTGTATCCAGATGACAGTGAAAACTGAAGCAAATAAAGCTGAATGCTTAAATTTGTATCATGAAATTCTGTATTTGGCTTCTGTTCGGGGATACTGTCGATGATTTCCTTTCAACACTCAGCTGAATACATCCACTGGTTTTCAGACAGTCATTTGTGGGTTTTTTAGGCTGGTTTCACACTAATGACTTTATAACACTGTTGGTTGGCTTTACAAATGAAAGATGGTTTTCTGTCAGCAGCTTCACGTGTTTTTTAGTGATTCTTAGTAAGCAACTGTGGATAAAGTCTGGATGTCAGTGTGTGTGCATGTGTGAGAAAGACATGGGGAGTGAGAGACAGATTATCAGTAAGAGGAAATGAGACTGAGAGCTCCCGAATGTGGCTGACTGAACTCAGACTCAGATCATTGCTGATAATAACGCTGTCCGCTGCTACTATCCGCTGTGTCTCTATTTATTATTTATGAACAGAAACTACTTGTTCCTGTCACTTCAGGTGTGACGGGCTGGGATGACCATATTAGGAACACGGAACCTGCGCACCTGTAAGCTGACGTCATGTGCTGAAAGTACCTGAAAGAGCGCCTTGCAGAGTCGAGTCTCAGTTACAGAAACTACCTTCAGGGGACAACAGGAAGACGCCAAGAAGCGAGTTCAAAGAGGAATATATTTAGGATTCTTTTCGTTTTTGGCTGTGTACTCGAGAGGAATACTAAAAATACGACTTAGACAAATGGGGACCGCATTGTTCGCGGTTTTTGGTGCTTTAATCGTCGTTTTCCAGGTGAGACTTCCTCTTTTGGTTAATATTTTGCCATCGGTGCTCAATTCTCTCACTGTCCCTTCTGCTTAGAGTCACAAAAAATAAATGTCGGTAAATCCTGTTACTAATGTGATTGAACTGGACAACACCGGGTATCTTACAAGCAGTCTTTTCTTTCTTTTCTTCGCGGAATAATTTCGGCACCTCTTTATGCGTGAAGTAGCCTTGGATTTTAATAAAGAAATGCTTTTATCAGCTATGGTACTTGCTGGGACTAGTGGGCCAAACGAACTTGTGGGGGTCTAAAATCCTTATTGTGTGTAGCAGCTTTCTTCGCAGAGCAATCTGCAACAAATATTTAAAAAAAAAAAAGTATTTTAAAAAAGTGTCGAAACCGCAGAACACACGCGGAGGTTTAAGCCGTCTTTCTTTTCATACCCTTCCGCCTCGAAGAGTTCGAGGTTGTGAGCGAGCCTCGGCCTGATTCCGCTCATGACGTTGTCTGCAGGTTAATTTCCAGTTCAGAGTTGTGGTTTCAGCTTTGTTCACTCCAGTCTGTTTCGCTTACACATATCGAGAAGCACTTTTTAAAAAGATTCATTAATGTAAAAGAGAAAAAGGACTATCATCCAAGTAATATCGTTTTTGGGATTTTAAAATGAAATGAAAAGTCATTTGGCTTACAGGCACACTTTCAATTCATTCATATAATTACACGGAGCGTTAGACACACTTTCATTAGTATTTAAAGTGACAATTATTTTGTTCTTTATTATTTAGTGTTTAAACTGTGTATATTAAGCAGCAATGCTTTGCCAAGGCATGGCATTTTCTGAACAACAGCTCAAAGCTGCACGACGTTCAGCTTAAGGAAAAACCTAAAATCCTGACCTTTCAATGCTGAAAACATTTCAAGTTTTTGATTTATTTTTTTTTTTTTAAACGTGTAGTTATTCAGTTTCGAACTCTTATAAGCCTGAAGTCTTATTGTACGTCTAACTAAAACTGTTGCTCCTCTCCTAGGTGTCGGCACTAGAGAGAGCTAACAGGCCAACATGTGTGCCTGGATTTGAGTCAGAGCTGCTGGTTTTCAGAGTGTCCAGGGAACATCTGAGGCCGGGCATGAGGCTGGGCAAAGGTAAGAGCAACCCAGTGTAGGCTCGTACATGGGTGTTTTTAAACGTGTTTTTGATTTGGATGTTAATGTTTTCTGGATGGTGCGTTACTCTTAGTCATAATCTAAATGAAATAGTTTTTGGGTATTTGTTTCTATTGTCTAGCATCATTTCACATTACAGATTTGTTTGTATGAAACTGTCGGAGGGTTTAGACCTGAGTTGCAGCCCTACATGGAATAACTCTGCTGTTGTAAAGGACTCCTCCAGCCCAGATGGCCTTCAGCAGATTAGCTGGGCACATTGTTCTTAGTTGAAACCCAAACATGTCTCAGCCTGCTCTCACTCTGCTTCTCTGTTACTTTTACCTGCTGGTCAGAGCACTATCCCCGAACCTGTTTTACAGGCTTTGCTATTCAAGTGAAACTCTGAAAAAGGAGCTGTTTTCTTTGATTTCAGTTAACTGAAAGGTTTTTAAAAGCTTCTTATAAACAGACTTAAACAGTTTTTGTTTTTTTGTTTTGTTTTAAATGGGCTGTGGTTATGCATGTTTGCTTTAACGTGAATATTTGTTTCTTTATCAATTGTCTCTACTGAATAACTAATTACCCACTTTGATGGGGTTTTTAAGACACAAGCAATTTATGATAATCAGATTAAAACGCTGTGTAAATGTATGTACAGCTTTACCTTGTTTATTTAGGAAAATATTGCAGAAATCTATATCTGGACATCATATGCCAGTTTCTGTCCTTTTTCAATACAATTCAGTAAAATGTCATTAAGAGTAGTTGCCAACAGGGCCCTAGAGTAGGTGCCAAAAGTACTGCAACCTAAAAAAACTAAAAATCAAGTTGAGTAGGCACTAATGAGAAAAGGCTGTAGTGAAGCAAACACTTACTCCACAATACTTCTATAAGGAGCAGTGAATAATGGGTAGAATAGCTGGTTCGAAATGATTGATGGTTCCAACCCTACTAAAATATAAACATTGTTTTAGCTTTCTTGGCCTATGGTTATTTTGCTGCTTTTTGAAATGACAACCTGAGCTAAACGCCAAATTTTTATTAATATTTTTACCAATTTAAACCCTCAAAGCAAGATTGGTGTGTGTGTGTGTGTGTGTGTGTGTGTGTGTGTGTGTGTACGTACGTGTACGTACGTGTGTGTGTGTACGTACGTGTGTGTGTAGGGTGAGAGGTGTGTACGTACGTGTGTGTGTACGTACGTGTGTATATATATACACACGTGT
>NW_024585923.1:5567-6490 GCF_018398535.1 Haplochromis burtoni
TAACGCAAGTGAAGTGTAAAGGCACAAGTAAAGATCTATATATTGTTGGCAGACAGAAAAGTTGATACTTAAGTGCCAAGTTAAAGATTTATTTGTCTCTTGGGTATAATTGTTTTTATTTTTTAAATTTCAGTTTATAAATGCTAAAATTTGTCCCATCTTTCACTCCCCAACAATTTGTGGTAGATGGCTCCCTGTCCTTGAACCTGGTTCTGTTGGACATTTCTCTAGTTAAGAGGGGGTTTGCTTTCTCACGGTGACAAGTGTTTACTCATGGAGATCAGCTGATTGTTGTGATTTCTTTCTAATACTATAGGGTCTTAATCCTGCGCTTTTGGAGTGTTTTGAACTTGGCAACAGTGACACACAAAATTAACTAAAACTGGAGTAAATTGGTTGACGATAACACTACGCTAATAACTCAAATTATTCACAATGAGTAATTATAGTGTGCCCAAAATGCTTAGAGAATCTAACAATCTTTTTGATTTGAGATCACAAGGAGTCCTTCTGATCTATATATCAAAATAACCAGAAATCTCTTGAATTTGAGTCTAATGCACAGCCTCTTTACTATTTAACAGTTAGTTTAGATGGTGAGAGTGATCTTAATTAGTCCTGTTGTGTTTTTCATTAGTTTTTGTTTGTTTTTCCAGATCCGCTCTAGTGACGATAAATTAAAGAAGATCTTTTACAGCATCACTGGTCCTGGAGCTGATCTGCATCCTGTTAATCGTTTCACAATGGACAGAGAGACGGGCTATCTGTATGTAACACAGCCACTCGACAGAGAGGAAACAGCTCGTTACCTGGTAATCATCCTCACTCTGTCCAAATGATTTTCCATGTGTGTACTTGATTATTGCATTTTGATCCCCATAGAGATTGAAAATGTGACGTCATTCAGGGGTAAAACCGCAAAG
>NW_024585924.1:0-3785 GCF_018398535.1 Haplochromis burtoni
CACAGAATAATGAGGAAAGTAACACAATGAATGTATCATTAAGAAATTAATGGTCAATAGGATGTAAAGAAGCTGGGAGGGCGGCAGACAACACAAAAACTTATCAAAAGAATGGAATAAAGGAATTGAATTAAGAGGAGAAAAGAGCGAAAAAGAAAAACAAAGAAATGAACGAACTGCACAAATGCTATTTGAAGCGGGTGAGGGGGCAATAGAAGCGAGAGGAACAATTATTCAGTGCCAAGAAAATAAGCCCAGTGTTCAGGGGGGTGGGAGGAATAAATAATAATGGTTATATCAAGTGCTAACTAGAAGGCAAAACATGCTTTTGGAGAGCTGAACACATAGCGAGAGGCGAAGGTTGACAGATGAAAGCTAAGATATTAAAATGAGAATAGATACAATCAGTTAGTGGGAGGGGAGAGAGTAAGTGATGGCTGAAAATAACTGGAGGAACAGTGGAGAGAACAAAGAAAGTTAAACTCAGAGTCAGGAGCGTCAAAGGAGTTAAGTCCGTACGAGATTTAAAAGTGTAAAAAGAGATAAGAAATGTCAAAATAAATAAACCAGAAACATGAGAGAGAGATAGATGTATCTGGGAAGTTTAATATTTATATGCACAAAGATAAGAGGGACCCTGAGTTAACCAACATATACATTAAAATATAAACACCCGAGTAAAGCAAGTAATGCATGAGACAATAGACAGTCTCTAAAGAACCATAAACATAGAAGATATGTGCATTATCTCTTTATGTACGTAGTACCGTTTCTTTGAATAAGACTCGAGTTTGGGCTCTTAGCCTTTAATCGTGACGCAAGGTCGGAGTAAACGGTATGGAGCTGAGGGAAGATTGAGACAGTTGATTATAAGGAGAAACAAAATATTAAGAAAAGGTTAATGAATTAATTATATATACAAACAAGTCATAGAGAAGAATGAGACAATGGATAAGATGTGGAAGAGATCATAGACGCGAATACCAGACATAAAATGCAAAAACAGCATGACTATTACTGTGCATAATTATTAGGCAACTTAACAAAAAACAAATATATACACATTTCAATTATTTATTTTTACCAGTGAAACCAATATAACATCTCCACATTCACAAATATACATTTCTGACATTCAAAAACAAAACAAAAACAAATCAGCGACCAATATAGCCACCTTTCTTTGCAAGGACACTCAAAAGCCTGCCATCCATGGATTCTGTCAGTGTTTTGATCTGTTCACCATCAACATTGCGTGCAGCAGCAACCACAGCCTCCCAGACACTGTTCAGAGAGGTGTACTGTTTTCCCTCCTTGTAAATCTCACATTTGATGATGGACCACAGGTTCTCAATGGGGTTCAGATCAGGTGAACAAGGTGGCCATGTCATTAGTTTTTCTTCTTTTATACCCTTTCTTGCCAGCCACGCTGTGGAGTACTTGGACGCGTGTGATGGAGCATTGTCCTGCATGAAAATCATGTTTTTCTTGAAGGATGCAGACTTCTTCCTGTACCACTGCTTGAAGAAGGTGTCTTCCAGAAACTGGCAGTAGGACTGGGAGTTGAGCTTGACTCCATCCTCAACCCGAAAAGGCCCCACAAGCTCATCTTTGATGATACCAGCCCAAACCAGTACTCCACCTCCACCTTGCTGGCGTCTGAGTCAGACTGGAGCTCTCTGCCCTTTACCAATCCAGCCACGGGCCCATCCATCTGGCCCATCAAGACTCACTCTCATTTCATCAGTCCATAAAACCTTAGAAAAACCAGTCTTGAGATATTTCTTGGCCCAGTCTTGACGTTTCAGCTTGTGTGTCTTGTTCAGTGGTGGTCGTCTTTCAGCCTTTCTTACCTTGGCCATGTCTCTGAGTATTGCACACCTTGTGCTTTTGGGCACTCCAGTGATGTTGCAGCTCTGAAATATGGCCAAACTGGTGGCAAGTGGCATCTTGGCAGCTGCACGCTTGACTTTTCTCAGTTCATGGGCAGTTATTTTGCGCCTTGGTTTTTCCACACGCTTCTTGCGACCCTGTTGACTATTTTGAATGAAACGCTTGATTGTTCGATGATCACGCTTCAGAAGCTTTGCAATTTTGAGACTGCTGCATCCCTCTGCAAGATATCTCACTATTTTTGACTTTTCTGAGCCTGTCAAGTCCTTCTTTTGACCCATTTTGCCAAAGGAAAGGACGTTGCCTAATAATTATGCACACCTGATATAGGGTGTTGATGTCATTAGACCACACCCCTTCTCATTACAGAGATGCACATCACCTAATATGCTTAATTGGTAGTAGGCTTTCGAGCCTATACAGCTTGGAGTAAGACAACATGCATGAAGAGGATGATGTGGACAAAATACTCATTTGCCTAATAATTCTGCACTCGCTGTATGCAGAGTGCTCAGAATTAAGGGATGCGTCAGGTGGGAGCTCACCACAGCCTCATTTTGCCCTTACATTGTTTTTGTAGCTTCAATATGGGATATTTGTGTCCTGCGGCTTTTCAAGCTGCACGTGCTGCACTGCTGCCTGCTCCTTATGCATTGCTGCGAGTTACGCCATCACCTGGCTGAGCAGCTGAGCTTGCTCTGTGGGCTGCAGATCCGACATGCCCAACGGATATTTTGGTATCACTGTGATAGAAAGGACCCAGAACACACTGTGTTGGAAAGAGAAATAATTGATTTGCAAAGGTTCTTTTTCACTCCTGACAGCTTTACAGTTGTTGCATTGCTGATTGACACACACAGGTCCAGGTTCCAGCTTCACTGATATACAGAGGGCTTAGCCACCTTTCCAGCTTCCTGGCACTGTCCCTTGAACCCACTGCACCATCCCTCCTCTTCAATGGAGCTACAGACCACAACTCCCCAACATTATTCTTACACAATAAGTTGAAATTAAGACTCGTCCCTGTTCAGACAGTGAACGGACTGATGTCTTGTTCCAAAACCTCACCGAGCAACAGTCCTCATTACTTGTTCAGTATCCAAAAAAAAGCCAGTTTAACAGCTGTGGTTTTAATTGCAATGTGTCAACTATTTACACTGTGACTTTTGTGTCTGAAATCAGCAAAGAAAACAGAACAGCAAGGATTTAAAAACAACTTTTTGTAAGCAGTACAAATGCATGAGTTTTCCAATATAATTGAAATTATACCTGAGTTCTTGTTTCTTTAAATTACTAGTGACATATTAACATAAATTGGTGGAGAAAACAAGTAGCATTCAATACCCATTGGTATTTATTTAGACTCTTTTTCTCCAGTTGATCTTTCTTAGTTAACTTAGATAATTACTTCCTCCAAATCATCAACATGTCTTTTAGACCCCATTCCTACAAAACTGTTCAAAGAACTCCTGCCATTAATAAAAGAATCTGGAAAAAAGGAGAACGCATTTGGAGGAGTCTATGAATTGGGACAGCCTTCGTTGCATCGCTGTGACATAATTGGCCTTCAAATGTGGCCCCATTAGTTACACTGTAATAGGTCTAGGCTCCTGGAGGTTCCCATGATTCAGTGTTTCTTCTTCATTTTTTTCACTTAATATGCGTTTTTACACCTCTTTTTTCATTTATATATTAGTTACTATTAATCTCTGGCTGTCTTCCATAGCGTGTTTGTGTCCTGTCGCCTTCTTCCGGCCCAACCAGTCATGTAGGAGGGCCCCTCCCTGAGCCTGGTTCTGCTGGAGGTTTCTTTCTGTTAAAATGAAGTTGTTCCTTTCTCGCTCATACAGGGTCATATGTTTGTTGCAGTTTTCTCTGTTTTCTTTTTATTA
>NW_024585924.1:4850-6485 GCF_018398535.1 Haplochromis burtoni
GCTTGAATATTGGATGAACCTGTGAGGCCAGCTTGTTTTACTATTTTGTAGGTTTCTACCAACACTACTGCTAATATTTCAGTCACCCCTTGCTTTGACTAATTCTTTAGATCTAGTAAAACAAAATGAAATCTATAAGATTACTATTTACTTATAAGTACTCAAATCTTATCCAAATCTCGTCTTACTGTGATGCTTTTTGTATACTTTGAACTGCATACATTAATCTGTTGTAGCTATTTCACACAATAAAGCAAATGATACATATGATCCTATATTTATTAACTACTAGCAGTAATATACAACAGCAGGATCCATGATATTGTGAAAGTTCATTTACACATAAGGAGCAACAGACATCTTTCTGGCCATAACCTCCGTCTTCCTTGGTTTTTCGAGAAAAGGCTTCTGTAAAAACTCCCATATTGCAGTGAATGTAGTAGTTTCATTTCTTTCTTTCATGACAATCAGAGGCATACCCACATAGCAGACAGGTCTGGTCCGGATCTGGTGTGAAGCTGGCACTGCTGGCTGACTTCTGGCACGGTAAGTGGTATATCATCCAGATATGGGCCAGGCCTGGCGTAGAAGGCACTGTTTATGTGATGGCATGCCACATCTGGCCCGATTGTGGTTTGGTGTATGTGGCCCAGGCTCATAGAAAACCGGTCCTCCCCGGATCCGGCATCAAGCTAGCACTTCTGACTGACTGGTGTCATGGCAGGGTGTATGTCAACCAGGTGTGGGCAAGGTCTGGCAATGATGACACTATTTATGTTCCCATTTTCCTATTTTAGTTACAAGACCCAAGTGCCATGTTGCAATACTATAGTATACTATAGTAGCCAATGTTTAAAATGCAGGTTTGACAGGTTTGTGAGTGTACACTTTATCCAAACCCTAGTGAGGGTTTACTCATGTTTATCACCGAGTGACTGTACCTCAGGAGGTAGAGCAGGTCACCTACTGATCAGAAGGTTAGTGGTTCAATCCTTGGCTCCTCCAGTCTGCATGTCAGGAGTGTGAATGCATATGAATGTAGTTAGGAAGCAGTCAGCTTAAAGAAAGTGTGTGATTGGGTGAATGTGCCATGTTGTAAAGAGCACTTTGAGTAATCCGGGAGAGTAGAAAAGTGATATGTAAGAATCAGTCCATTCACTGTCTGAACAGAGTTTTGTGATGTTACTTTTGCACTATTATGTTCCGGGACATGTTGTTATTACATGACTTGATTAAAGTACACATTAGGCTGAAACCTCTGGCAAACCTGATCTGGGCCACCAAAGGGCCATCATTCTATGTGGTATGTGGGCCATGTGTAAGCACATTGTGTCGGCCAGATCCGGACCACACCACTTTTGCTATGTGGGATAAAGAGTAACGGTGGTGTCAAGTGGTGGCAACACTTTCCTGGCTTTTTTTTAACCACAAGTAATATTTTATTATATAATATTAGAATGCTAAACACTGACAGTAACACTAGTTTCAATGTATATTAATCTTCCTGAGCACAGTTTCTCACTTAATACACAAGCTTTGTCAATTCAATTCAATTCAATTCAATTTTATTTATATAGCGCCAAATCACAACAAAAGTCGCCTCAAGGCGCTTCATAGATACAGAGAAAAACCCAA
>NW_024585925.1:0-4188 GCF_018398535.1 Haplochromis burtoni
CTGCACCTCTGCAAAAATCATCACTTATCTCTTCCTCTTTCTTCCAACCATTTGCTCTTCTACTTCATATTTTAATCACTCTGCACATAGCCCTATGAAATGTTCAGAGATTCAAGCCTCCAGAGGGAATCCAACATGTAAGTAATGCAAGACTTCTGACAGATCTGTGATGTCATGTGTGCCCCTCAGTTTGAGACAAGTGCAATTTGTTTTAACAGCTGCTTCAATTATCCAAGTCCCTTTTAAAATAAGAAAACTTGATTTACTTGTGATTACAAGGAAAATAATGAAAAAAAAAAAGGATGAATGTAGGATCATGAGAAATGTAATCTTACCAAGACGACCCAAGTAAAATAGATGTTAAAAAAAATAAATAAATAAATAAAAAGAAATGGATGGAGCCCATTTGTGTGTGAGAATCTGTAAATCAGTCAAACTCCAACAGGTGGAGAACATAGAAGGATGAGAGGACATAGAGAAAGGACAAATGTCATCATCAGTCACAGTTGTCAAAGGACAAAGTTGTATAAAATGAGCCTTTATGATAAAGACTTTACACTGACCTTCACAGCATCCCACAGAAATTGAAAGTAAGACATGCCCAGATTTCAAAGTCTGTTGAAATAACACATTTGCTCATGTTTAATGTGGGTGTTTGTTTCTTTACTTGAGGAGGAATATGCCTTTAAAAACACATTCATGAGAAACATTGTAAGAGCAACACTTATGTACCCAGACTAATGTAGGAGGAGATCCACACAAACCACAAATCAGTTTGTTTTCCATCCAAGAAAAAAGGTTTGGGAATGCACGAGACAGAATCTGTTTTCAAAGTGACCTGATTCAGCCAGCTTTCCAGGAAATCTGATTATTTTATCTGTGCCGCTCCATCAAGCCTGGCAATTAATTTTCTCTAAAGGAGAAGCACAATCTGGGACAATGGCATCTATTAAAGATGCTGACTGAAGAGCGCAAGAATGCTGTAAACATGATATCCTTTATGTCTCTGTACGCCTGACTAACCTCAGCCATCTATCTGATGTTGCTGTTTATACCAGGAGAGGGGGAACGAACTGTGACTGGCCTAGATAAATGTGAGAGCTTTGGGGCTAAACGGATGACTTCAGCAGCAGGGAGGAAACCTAAGCCTCTGATGTCCACTTCACGGTCTGACACGTGCAATTTAACCCAGATATGAACAGGGGTAGATAGATGGCTGCTGTCGTGTGTTCAAAGGGACAAGTTTTAACCGGGGTTTGCTTTTTAGACAGATTTGTACCACCTGACAGGGCTAACAGTTAAGAGCTTTTTTTTTTTTTTAATACAGTTAAATTAATTTAATAAGTTTCTGCAACAAAGAATGATCCGCAAAAGTTGCTATGTTGATGAAAGCATCACTTCCTGCACTTCACACGGTGACAGGATGAAAGCAAGAATAGCTTAAAATCTCTCTATAAAAGTGGGGTTTTTTTAAACAGTGGATTTCTTTGAAATTTGAACATAATTCAGAATATAATTATATATTTGGAATCTAGTAACACATGACTAACACATGACCCTACGCTGTGTTCACTGCATCATTCCATGTTTGGCACTGATCACCACCTGCACTCATGTATATATCATGTATATATCTATCCACTTAGCACTTTTAATTCTTATTCTTATATTTTTTATGACAGTATGTTTGCACTGAAGCACCGCAGCAATTTCCTATTGTTGTAAACCTGCTCAACATTTGGCAATAAAACCCTTTCTGATTCTGATTTCTGATTCTGATTCTGAAAACTCCACCCTGCCTGCACTCGCTTCTACTTCCCTTTCTTGTGTACTCCCTTTTGCTTTGCATGGTTGACCCCAGGTATTTAAACTCACCTAATTTCACTACCTCTACTTTCATTTTTACTGGGTTACAGGCAGAGCCCATCCTGTGCAAGAAGAGAGCCTGATGGGTAATGCATTTGTGTCCAATGTTGTAGGGAAGAGAGGGACTGCTCCAAGTCTGTTTATGTGAGCGAAGGTAATGTTAGCAGTGCATAGTGTCATCCCTCTGTGAAAGCGTGCCCACAGAAGTAACTACAGCAGCCTAAAATGTGACTAAGGGGCTCAGTCATGAGTGAACTGTACACAGTGTTTGCTGCTTCCTCAAGTAATAACATCTCGTTAGTGTGCATTTTGGATGCCTCTCTGCATCTCTTCACTCTTCCAAATTGGCTCAGATAACAAAGCTAGTTATCAGCTACAAACAAGGCTTTAATAAGGACACTTGAGGAGTCATGTGCTGATGCTGTTAAGGTATATGTAGTCATTTATGTTGGTATTGCTATTGGCATTACTGATGTGCCAGATGCTACTTGATGGTCAAGTCATTTATGCTAACGGGAAAGTATTTGGGGGGGTGGAGATATGTCAGATTTGGTATACCTACCTCTTTTACAAAAGTAGTTCATGTTCAGTTTCTCTAGTCACATTTTCCAAGTCAGTTAAAGCACTTGTAATGATTTCCTATACTTCTTCATACAATAACAGTTACAAATTACAGTCCAACGTGTACGGTAACATAAATATTAAAATAAAAGTCCGCTTCTCTTTTTTGTAATTTCTGTTCTGCATTTCTGTAGAAAGGTTAGCGAAAAGCACAGACACAAACACACCTGTTTGCTCCTATTGAGTCATTGCCAAAAGTACAAAAGGAAATCCTCCCATCTACAAAAAACTCTGTCAGAGCTGCTCAGTGACATGCTTGCAATAGTTGTTATGCAATAACATGCACACGCACACACAGAGTCCCAGGTGGTCAAAACAAGACCAGATGGCTTTGACCTTGCAGCAGCTTCCTCTGCTGCCCCAACCCCTCTCCCAGAAAACCCAAATCCCTCTCTTTCAATCCACCCATCCATAAATTTGACTTCATCTCTCGTCACCATCCCGTGTGCGCCTGCATTGCTTGCCAAAAGCAATTCACACCAGTGAGGCAGAGAGGGAGGATGATAAAAAGAGAAAAGGGAAGGAAAGAAGATAAGTTGACAAGAAATGTGGGGACATCTATGAGTCACTGCCCTAAACTTTTCTTTTCCTCTTGTTTCAAATTACATAACATTATAACCACTGCTATCAGAGATTATGTTTGTCAAGAGATTTCCATGAAGCTTCCTGAAGCCAGTTATATGGTATTACATAGTGTCATATTAAACATGACAACTTAACTACTATCCTTAAGAAAAAACTATAACAGGAGCAGCTCTCCTAATCCTAACGCCTCTAGACACAGACTCTAGAAAGTAAGAATAATCCAAAGAAAATAAATGTCAGAAAGCTATGCAGCACGAATGAAACGACATCCTCTTAAGTTCCCATCAACACATTTCTAGTATGCCCTGTTTCACAAAGACTGCCTTGTTGCGTCCCTCTGATGTGACTTGACGTTTAATCAATGAGGTGAGGAAATAATTAGCATATCAATGCATCTGTGTACATCACACATAACATTTTAATTTCAGCAAAATACATTCTGCAGGATCCCCTACTGCCTCACCTCAACCTTGAAGCATTTGATAAGCGGCTGCAAACCCTTCAGTATCAACCCTCCACAGTCTTTCACAGAGCCCCATCCAGCTAATGGGACTGGAAGACATGTTGGACAGGTTTTGTTGCTCACCACTGAGACAGTCAAAACAAATCACATCCATTAAGTAAAGCGTGAACTTTCTTCCTGACTACCTCTCCTTCTTTGTGCTCGCCTTCCTCCAAACAATCTCAGTACTTCTCTTTCAACTGGGTTAGATTTTCCACTCCAAGTCTAGCACAGCATCCTCTCAACAGCCAGCAATGTGCTTGTTAAGTCCTGACATCTGTTCAAACCGAGACGATCTGTATGAGATTCCCACAGCACCAGTAAACACCCTAATACATTACAATATTAGAATAACGCCCAAGACAATCTAGACGATCCCCTGTTGGCAAAAACTTGACGACATGGTCGTGGTTTATATATCATAGTAATGCATCACAACGTGTGCTTCATATTGCCCAGTTATTAGGGAATAAATCCAGACCTGTGAGATTTTGTCAGATTTTCACCTCTGGATTTGCTCCCATTATTCACCTGCCGACTGGATGCAGACTTGTCTTGAATCAGTGCATCAGTCACATCACAAGAAAGCATCCTTTTATCTGCAAATTTACTCC
>NW_024585925.1:5299-6485 GCF_018398535.1 Haplochromis burtoni
TGTGTGTGTGTGTGTGTGTGTGTGTGTGTGTGTGTCTACCTCAAACCCTTCGCAAATACTTCTAAGGTTGTGTCAATGTTATTTTAAAGGCTTTTAATTTATCTTTTCCAACTTAACTTTGAAGGATTGTTCAAATCTTGGGGAACGCAGTGGGGAAAGTCTTAATGTTCTCCTGCATAATTACTCATTCATGAATCATTAGCTGCCAGCATGATGCCTTACATGCAAATATAGATTGTCTAACACTTTGAGTTCTGGGTTTCTATTTTCTCTTCTATCTACAGTCAAGGTCACACCCATCAGCCAATACCGCTTCTCCCTGGGTGCTGGTGCTACTTATCTAATATGGCAAATAATTTGTTTCTTATCAAACTGTGTGTGTGTGTGTGTGTGTGTGTGTGTGTGTGTGTGTGGGCGGTTTGATGGAGAGAGAGACAAGTATTTTGTGAACAGCAAAACAAAGCAGTAAGTCAGGACAAATGTTGTGTACACACTGATGACGGAGAAAGGGCAAACCTGAAATAACATGAAGAAATCGTATAAGAGAAGACAGCCGAAAGCAGAGAGAGAGTGTGAGATGGAAAATGAGAAGGGCCAAGGAAAACAATCAGGTGTACAAAGGAAATATTAAGTAGAAATACAACATGACAATAAAAGGAAAGGAAATGTGCCCAGAGGGGCGAAGACTAGAAAAGTTAAAAAAAAAAAAAGAAAAAATCCCCTGAAAGGACGAATTCAAAAAATGCGGAAAGGACAGCAATACAGGAAGTAAAAGTGATGCATTTGTTATGCAATAAACAAGAAAAGGTGTAATGAAGGAAGAAGAAAAGAAAGAATTACAAAAGAAAGAAAGCAATGAAACAACTAAAGAAACAAGGCTGTGTATCGAAGCTCCCTCCCAAACTGATAAGCAGGATGTGTTGAAAACACCAATTACATCATTAAACCTCTGTTGAGCAGAAGCCAAACATCACACTCTGCTGTACTGAGAAGTGGGCGTAGTGTGAGCGATGGTAGGCTACGCGAGGACAGTGACAATGAGTCCCAGCATGTTTCTTTTATTTGAGATATTTTTAGTTGGCAAGTGATTAAAGTAAATGACATCAAGGGAATGGTGCAAGAGTTTTGCCCGACTGTGTCAGAACCCATTTGCATGATTCGACAGCTTCATTAGAGAGGTTAGATA
>NW_024585926.1:0-6483 GCF_018398535.1 Haplochromis burtoni
GGAACAAACTGCCCCTCCATATCAGGCTGGCCCCAACACTTGAAATGTTTAAATCACTTTTAAAGACACACTTTTTTTCAAAGGCTTTCTAGGAGTATTATCAGAGTCAGTTTGTAGTCAGTTTTTAGTCAGCTGTTGATCATTCTTAATCTTTCTACCTTGTTAATCTTATTCATTGTATATCCTATTGTTTATTCTACTCATGTTGTGATATTTCATATATACACTGATTTATTTTTATCTTTTTTAATTATATATTTATTTTGTTTAGTGATTTCATTGTATGCTTAAAGTATGGTTTTTAACTGCTATCTCTGTTTTATTATTGGAAAGCACTTTGGTCAACTTGTTGTTTTTAAAAGTGCTATATAAATAAAGTTGGATTGGATTGGATATATATATGCCTCCTCATATGCGATTCCAACTCTGCTAACAAGAGTTAAAGCTGAAATATGTAGGAAGCCATGATACAGCTTCACCACAAGGACCAAACGATAATATTATCCTTGCTGCTGTCTTCTCTGAGGAATGGATGAACCAAAATCTTAATTTCCTACTTTTCTCATTTAGGAAGATTAGCACCAGCTCATCATCACTTCATCTCAACTTCATTTTTCCATTTTTCCAGTCAGTTTCTTGAGGATAAATTATCCGCAAAAACGCAACGCGTTCGATGTGTATATATAGGTTACACATCAAGTTTTCATCGTACTCAGACTTTCATGCCGTCTTTACACAACGTGTTCGGTGTAATGGCCTTTACTGTTGGTATTAAAACTAAAATGCACTGGATTACACATATTAAAGTTTGTTTTAGGATTAGTGCATTCCTTTATGATAACTGCAGCTTTCACGGTATGCAGTAGCACAAAAGAACATTAAATAATAAACATTAAGTACAGGAAAACTATCAGTGAATGCACAGAAATATAAACCTTGTTTTTCATGATTTATTGGGCTAATAACACTTACCTTTATGACATTCCCAGGGCAACAAATCAACAGTCTGAGTTGAAATCTGAAATGCTGCGCATTTGTTCATTCAAAATGTCCCCTGGCACCAATCAGAGCATAGTGTTGGTAGTTGTTGACAACACGTTGGAGGAGCCACTATGGGCTGAACCGTTTTTTTATGGGACAAGAGGGATTGTGTATGGAAACCCATTTCCCCCACTTAGAAAAAGAAAAAGGATCCATAACTCTCACTCCTAAAATTCTCAAAATTTCGAGTTAATAACTTTGAGTTAATAACTCGAAATTTTGAGAAAATAACTCGAAATTTCAAGAAAAGTAACTCAAAACTTTGAGTTATTAATTCGAAATTTTGAGAAAAGTAACTCAAAATTTTGAGTTACTTTTCAAGTTAATTTTCTAATCTTAAAAGTAGAGATAGTGTCTGTTTCCCGAATCCAAATTGGAAGCTGGTTCCACAGAAGAGGGGCCTAAAAACGGAGGGCTCTCCCTCCCATTCTACTTTTAAATACTCTAGGAACAACAAGTAGGCCTGCAGTGCGAGAGCAAAGTGCTCTAATAGGATGATATGGTACTACAAGGTCATTAAGATAAGATGGGGCCTGATTATTTAAGACCTTGTATGTGAGGAGCAGGATTTTGAATTCAATTCTGGATTTAACAGGAAGCCAATGAAGGGAAGCCAAAACAGGAGAAATATGCTCTCTCTTTCTAGTCCCTGTCATTACTCTTGCTGCAGCATTTTGGATTAACTGAAGGCTTTTCAGGGAGTTTTGAGGACATCCTGATAATACTAAATTACAGTAGTCCAGCCTGGAAGTAATAAACAACATTGCCATATGCAAAACTAGGGTAGCACTTTGGGTGGCAAGGGCTTATTTTAGGGTGGCTTATTTAAATTAAACCTTAATTTATTAGTTTAGTTGTACTTTTGAAATACTTTTTTTTGTAACATAATTATATAAATTAAGTTAATGACAATTAAATGTTGGTTCTTGGTGTAAAAAGTAAGCAACCTTTGTATTCCAGTTGGCAAAGAATCAAGGCCCAGCCCCACAAGTGAACTAAAGCAGACTTAATGTACTCTGTAATTTTTGTCAAAATTATTTTTGCTTTAGATTATACTTCTTGTAAACTTTGATTTATTAACCATGATTACATGTTTGAAGTGTTTAACCAACAGAAACCTGAAGAAAGGATGTAGGATAGTTAAATTTGTGATTGACATGACATTGACCAATCAGCTAAAAGGAAGAAAAATAGGATCAAAATTCGTACTTGTAACTTGAAACTTGAGTGCAGTTTCAAACATATTTTTTGGCTAAGTCCACACACAAATCTTTTTTACGCACACACAAATTCTTTTTACACATACAAAACTTTTTTACACACACACACATTATTTTTACACATACAAATCCTGATTTACAAGTACAAAATATTTATGACCACAATTTGAGCCCATAACCATAATTCAAAGAATGACTCAGGAGAACAAAGTCAAGCTATGTATGAATGTGGTTTTATGCACATTCTCTTTCCAGTGATCATTTCCTCCACCTAGTGGAGGATCACAGATGGAAAAACACTTCACTTCCTCCAATAGGTGGAGGAAGTGAAGTCTCATCACCATTTTGAGTGTAATATTCTCAAGATTCCCAATAACATAGTCCAGTACCTGCATCCTGTTGGATAACTGTACGAAAAACAAACAAACACACAAGTGAACACAGCTGCTGAACATCTTCATCTTCACAAACTTTGTCTGTTATCTGACATTTGTCTCTCTGCATCTGTGTAGGCACAGTATGCAGGTGTGTGATGTTCCTGCTCCTCCACCCAACACTTCCACTCCAAAGCAAGTTTGCTCTGCTACTGTTTTCAGTGATCTGCAAGTATCTAACATTTGTCTGCAGATGTCTGTGTGAATTATTGTAATCAGCTTCCTTTAATGGTGTCTCCTTTCATTCACCGTTATAGCTTTACGCATGTTTTTAAACTGCTTTCCTCACAGTTGTACACAGAGGTAACACGTGCACTGACTCTGTGTTTTATTTCTGTAGAAAAAGAAAAGCGTCAATTAAAGCAGGATGAAGACTGACCATATATTAAGAAGCCACCAAACACCTTCATGTTGTATCTGAAGGAGCAGAGGTCAAAGGTAAAGTCTGAGGTGAACATCACTGGAAATGAAGCCGTAAATGCAGTCAAGGGAAAGAGGCTAAATGTATAACACTGGATATATTTATGCATCTGTTCACGTTTGATGTTTGTGTACATGTACAAGCTGTCCTGTAGTAATGTGTAGTAGCAGTGTAGATGTGTATATATACATGCTGACAGTGCGTTTTTATGATCTTCTGTCCACCGTCATGAAAAAGAGAATCCCGTTTGGTCCACAAAAAAGACAATTACATATGTCCAAAGTGCCAACATGCAGTTCATACATGTGTGCATCTCTGCACTGAATGATGAAATGGTCACTGCAGAAAGTTTTTTCAGCTCATGAAAATTCTCATGTATTTATTTTTAGGGCAAAAAAAGAAAGAAAAGAATACGACATTGCACCTCAAGCACAGGTGAGAGAAGATTTCTGAGAATCACAACGTTTCTTTCATTTGAAATGTGATGAAAATGGGACAAAAACCTTTGTTTGTGTTGCAGCGTCTGAATCTGAACATGACAAATCTTGAACTGCAGTTTTTTTAACAGTACACTTCACAAACTCAGTCTATAAAAATCTTCACATACAAGGGCTTGAATCGGGCTCCATTTTATCTTATTGACCTCATAAGACGTGACTGGATGGACCGACTAAACAATGGACCCAGCGGCAATCACTCTGTCGGAGAAGCTCCAGGAGGACATTGTTTACTTGATGGATAAACTGTGCGATTAGTGCCTGAAATATTCCAGAAGGGAGTATCATCCTGCTGTAGCTAGCCGGCCACAGCAATTGGTTTCCGGCCTCCTCAGGCTACCGAGTTAAATTCACCTGCTTATATGGGACTTTCTTCTTCACACCCTTTCCACAACTGCACCCGTTTACCTGTCTTCTCCTCCAGAGCATTTGCTGCCCGGCCCACCGAGGGATTTTCTGCCTGGCTCATCATTTTTGCTGTCGAGGAGGAAGCGCGTCCACTCCGTCGACACGCTTCGCACAGCTGGATTCTGGGACTTCTGAACAGCCGGCTGTGGTGAGTAATAATGACATTTTTCTCTCACCTACAAAGACCTTAACGTTTTGCTCTATCTGAGCCAGGAGTGTTAAACCCAGAGTCAGTTAACTCCGTGTTCGTCCCCCCAGAGTCATTTATCCACAGTATGTCAGTCCACAGCATGTGCATTGTTAATCCAAGTCAGGCCACAGAGAAACAGAAACTCACTCCAGGGCTTTCCCAGAGGCTGAACTCGTGGGCTCAGTCACCTCTAAGCCCTGGATGATATTAAACCTGCACAGCTTTACTCAGCTGAGTGGAGGGGGGGCTAGGGCCCAGTTGGTCCCCACTCCAGTTTTCAGGTTGGCTGAGACTCTGCTATTCCCTGCACTCCTTGGGTGGGGACAACTGCAGCACCAGCCGTTGCCTGTACCTGTTCCCTGGGCAAGGTTGGCTGTGAACCAGTCCACTCCTGCACCCTCATCTACTTCTCAGGCAGGAAGTTACTGGTGTCTGGTCTCCCCCGGCACCCATGCCAGTCCCCGAGGTGAGGCCCGCCAGGACACAGCCGACCTCCCCACCCATACCTACTCCTCAAGTGGGAGCGGCTAGTGTCCAGCAGGTGCCTGCACAATTTTAAATCATGCTTTTTATTGTTTTTGTTTTTTAATGTCTCTGTGAAGCACTTTGAATCACCTTGTTGTTGAATTGTGCTATATAAATAAACTTACCTTGCCTCACATATCACCTTTAAAAACTATTGACTTTGCCTTGTTTGGTATCATACTTTCACCACAACCTCGCGTGTGTGAATTTATACTTATGTTTTCATTTTGACATACTGTATTACCACAACTGATCTGAAATCAGAAAAAAAAATATAAAATCAGAGTAACAACCACAAACATGTTTACTGAATCATATTTCATAACTTTAAATGCAAATATAAATTGTCAATTTTAAAACCATACACACAGGTTTTGCAGTATTTGCAGCCATTTACCTTTTATACTTTTTTATAACCATTTTAAACCGTTTACATAACAATCAGCTGTTCTGCATTCGATAAGATGCCACACAAATTATTTGTGCCACTCCAAAAAAATAATTTCTGCCACTATAAAGGAGAACATCACAGCCTGATACCTGCAGATCTGAGCAGCAGCAGGTGTATCACTCCTGTTCTTTACCTGGTGACAACAATCACCTCATTGTTCTGACACATAACACAAAAACTATCCTCAACACTACACACTATAACTACACAAGACAACACATTAACTACACACTCCAAATACGCTAAACATCACAAATCTCTCACATCTCAAAACTTGCTCTCTCTCTTTTTCTGTTCACTCTCTCTCTCTCACTCCTAAAACTTCCCCCTCTTCCTAAACAACCAAATGTCATGTTGCCATATCATTTTTGATTGGTCGACATGGTACATTTTTCCACCAACACGTGGTGTTTTGTTTTTTTATTTTTGGGTCATAAGCAGAGAGCGCTTGCTATTGCTGTCCTTAGACGTTAAACATGATGAAACTATTGAGGAAAAAACAGGGTATATGTTGTTTATCATGACTCTGGTTTTCCGTGGCCAATCAACACAATTTAAAAACTGGTATATATCACCTTGTTGCTTTGTCATCTTGAAGTGGTCATGTGATTGGCTTACCACGACTACTTTATTCTTCCTCAGTCAAACAGCAGCACTCATGCGATTGTTTTGCCCTTTAGCTCCAGGTGTTGTGTGTCAGTCTGCCCCAGGGCAGCTGTGGCTACAACTGTAGCTTGCCTTCACCAGTGTGTGAATGTGAGAGTGAATGAATAGTGGAATTGTAAAGCGCTTTGAGGGGTCCCGAAAAGCGCTATATAAATGCAATCCATTATTATTATTATTATTAAAAAGTGATCGTGGGAGTGCGCGCAGCTGCTTAAAGCTGTAGCGCCCAGATTACCTACAGCTACTTCCGTGGAACTGATATAAGGTGCGGTAAGCTGAACGCAGCTTCCACTTGTTTGTTTGTTGAAAAACAGCATTTTCCTGTTAGTAACGGTAACGGCATTGTAACGATAGGAATAGTAATTAGTTAGATTATTTGTTACTGAAAAACGTAATGCCGTTACTTGTAACGCCGTTATCCCCATCACTGGTCCCTAGGGACCACATTTTATATACTAATTACATAAAATGTCCAAAACCTAAAATTTTAAGGATTATTCCTGTGTAAATGTATCATGTCTCAATTTTTTACAAAAAGTTGTTGTGTTAATTCCTTGGATCAAAAACTGTAAAAGTGAATTCCATGCCACTATTGCTCTATACTGCACTGTCCTCTGCATTTAGATTAGT